>NC_137113.1:55000-92500 GCF_949357685.1 Gobio gobio | reverse complement strand
TCAACACACACACAACCTGGAGTAACTCAACCTCAAACACACACACACCCTGGAGTAACTCAACCTCAACACACACAACCTGGAGTAACTCAACCTCAACACACACACAACCTGGAGTAACTCAACCTCAACACACACAACCTGGAGTAACTCAACCTCAACACACACACAACCTGGAGTAACTCAACCTCAACACACACACACAACCTGGAGTAACTCAACCTCAAACACACACACACCCTGGAGTAACTCAACCTCAACACACACAACCTGGAGTAACTCAACCTCAACACACACACAACCTGGAGTAACTCAACCTCAACACACACAACCTGGAGTAACTCAACCTCAACACACACAACCTGGAGTAACTCAACCTCAACACACACACCCTGGAGTAACTCAACCTCAAACACACACAACCTGGAGTAACTCAACCTCAACACACACAACCTGGAGTAACTCAACCTCAACACACACACACACAACCTGGAGTAACTCAACCTCAACACACACACACACACACACACACACACACACACAACCTGGAGTAACTCAACCTCAACACACACAACCTGGAGTAACTCAACCTCAAACACACACACACACACACACACACACACACACACACACACACACACACACACACACAACCTGGAGTAACTCAACCTCAACACACACACAACCTGGAGTAACTCAACCTCAACACACACACAACCTGGAGTAACTCAACCTCAAACACACACAACCTGGAGTAACTCAACCTCAACACACACAACCTGGAGTAACTCAACCTCAAACACACACACACACCCTGGAGTAACTCAACCTCAACACACACAACCTGGAGTAACTCAACATCAACACACACAACCTGGAGTAACTCAACCTCAACACACACACCCTGGAGTAACTCAACCTCAAACACACACAACCTGGAGTAACTCAACCTCAACACACACAACCTGGAGTAACTCAACCTCAAACACACACACACACACACACACACACACACAACCTGGAGTAACTCAACCTCAACACACACACAACCTGGAGTAACTCAACCTCAACACACACACAACCTGGAGTAACTCAACCTCAAACACACACAACCTGGAGTAACTCAACCTCAACACACACAACCTGGAGTAACTCAACCTGGACACACACAACCTGGAGTAACTCAACCTCAACACACACACAACCTGGAGTAACTCAACCTCAACACACACAACCTGGAGTAACTCAACCTCAAACACACACACACACACACACACACACACACACACACACACACACACACACAACCTGGAGTAACTCAACCTCAACACACACAACCTGGAGTAACTCAACCTCAAACACACACACACACACACACACACAACCTGGAGTAACTCAACCTCAACACACACAACCTGGAGTAACTCAACCTCAACACACACAACCTGGAGTAACTCAACCTCAACACACACACCCTGGAGTAACTCAACCTCAAACACACAACCTGGAGTAACTCAACCTCAAACACACACAACCTGGAGTAACTCAACCTCAAACACACACAACCTGGAGTAACTCAACCTCAACACACACACCCTGGAGTAACTCAACCTCAACACACACACAACCTTGAGTAACTCAACCTCAACACACACAACCTGGAGTAACTCAACCTCAACACACACAACCTGGAGTAACTCAACCTCAACACACACAACCTGGAGTAACTCAACCTCAACACACACACCCTGGAGTAACTCAACCTCAAACACACACACAACCTGGAGTAACTCAACCTCAACACACACAACCTGGAGTAACTCAACCTCAACACACACACAACCTGGAGTAACTCAACCTCAACACACACAACCTGGAGTAACTCAACCTCAACACACACACCCTGGAGTAACTCAACCTCAAACACACACACAACCTGGAGTAACTCAACCTCAACACACACAACCTGGAGTAACTCAACCTCAACACACACACCCTGGAGTAACTCAACCTCAAACACACACACAACCTGGAGTAACTCAACCTCAACACACACACCCTGGAGTAACTCAACCTCAAACACACACACACAACCTGGAGTAACTCAACCTCAACACACACAACCTGGAGTAACTCAACCTCAACACACACACAACCTGGAGTAACTCAACCTCAAACACACACACACAACCTGGAGTAACTCAACCTCAACACACACAACCTGGAGTAACTCAACCTCAACACACACAACCTGGAGTAACTCAACCTCAACACACACAACCTGGAGTAACTCAACCTCAAACACACACACAACCTGGAGTAACTCAACCTCAAACACACACAACCTGGAGTAACTCAACCTCAAACACACACAACCTGGAGTAACTCAACCTCAAACACACACAACCTGGAGTAACTCAACCTCAACACACACAACCTGGAGTAACTCAACCTCAAACACACACAACCTGGAGTAACTCAACCTCAACACACACAACCTGGAGTAACTCAACCTCAAACACACACACACACACACACACACACACACACACACACACACACACACACACACACACACACACACACACACACACACACACACACACACACACACACACACATGTTTGTTTTTGTGAAATGTGAGGACATTCCATAAGCGTAATGGTTTTAATACTGTACAAACCGTATTTTCTATCCCCTTACACTGCCCCTGCCCCTAAACCTAGCCCTCACAGGAGACTGTGCAGTTCACTTTCTGTGAAAAAAAACTTGTTCTGTATGATTTATAAGCATTTTGAAAAGTGAGGACATGGGGAACGTCCTCATATTTCACCCTCTTTTTGTAATACCTATGTCATACCCATGTCATTATACACATTTGTGTCCTGATATTTCACGAAAACATGCCCACACACACACACACACACACACACACACACACACACACACACACACACACACACACACACACACACACACACACACACACACACACACACACACACACACACACACACACACACACACACACACACACACACACACACACACACACACACACACACACACACAACCTGGAGTAACTCAACCTCAAACACACACACAACCTGGAGTAACTCAACCTTAAACCCACACACAACCTGGAGTAACTCAACCTCAACACACACAACCTGGAGTAACTCAACCTCAACACACACACAACCTGGAGTAACTCAACCTCAACACACACAACCTGGAGTAACTCAACCTCAAACACACACACACACACACAACCTGGAGTAACTCAACCTCAAACACACACAACCTGGAGTAACTCAACCTCAAACACACACAACCTGGAGTAACTCAACCTCAAACACACACAACCTGGAGTAACTCAACCTCAAACACACACAACCTGGAGTAACTCAACCTCAAACACACACAACCTGGAGTAACTCAACCTCAACACACACAACCTGGAGTAACTCAACCTCAAACAAACACAACCTGGAGTAACTCAACCTCAAACACACACAACCTGGAGTAACTCAACCTCAACACACACAACCTGGAGTAACTCAACCTTAAACACACACACAACCTGGAGTAACTCAACCTCAACACACACAACCTGGAGTAACTCAACCTCAACACACACACAACCTGGAGTAACTCAACCTCAAACACACACACAACCTGGAGTAACTCAACCTCAAACACAGATACAACCTGGAGTAACTCAACCTCAAACACAGATACAACCTGGAGTAACTCAACCTCAAACACAGATACCACCTGGAGTTACTCCAGCCTCAACACACACACAACCTGGAGTAACTCAACCTCAAACACACACACAACCTGGAGTAACTCAACCTCAAACACAGATACGACCTGGAGTTACTCAACCTCAAACACACACACACAACCTGGAGTAACTCAACCTAAAACACAGATACAACCTGGAGTTACTCCAGCCTCAACACACACACACAACCTGGAGTAACTCCAGCCTCAACACACACACACACACACAACCTGGAGTAACTCCAGCCTCAAACACACACACAACCCGGAGTAACTCAACCTCAAACACACACACACACACACACACACACACACACACACACACACACACACACACACACACACACACACACACAACCTGGAGTAACTCCAGCCTCAACACACACACAACCTGGAGTAACTCAACCTCAAACACAGATACAACCTGGAGTAACTCAACCTCAAACACACACAACCTGGAGTAACTCCAGCCTCAACACACACACAACCTGGAGTAACTCCAGTTCTCCTCTGGCCAATTAACAAGCAGTGTATGATTATTATATGATTATTATTCTGACAACTTTACAGGTCAGAGGTCATAATAGATCGGAATATTCGAAAGATCGGAGGCAGCAAGCCGGAGACGGGTTTATTGAGGATGATGTGTCAATTAAATAATTATTAAATTGTAATATTCGAACAATCAGAGTCATCACGCCGGAGACGGGTTTATTGAGGATGCCGTGTCGATGAGGCAGTTTCAGGGGGAGGATAATCACGCTCTCTCAGACACTTCAGGGTCATGTGTTGGTCATGTGTTGGTCATGTGTTGGTCATGTGTTGGTCATGTGTTGGTCATGTGTTGGTCATGTGTTGGTCATGTGTTGGTCATGTGTTGGTCATGTGTTGGTGTTCTCTGGGCGCAGGTCCACCATCTGATCTGGATCCGGCTGACTGCAGTAAACCTCGGGATAAACAGAGAGACTATCATTAGTGTAGATGCCGTTCTTCTGATGATGTCACGAGTACATCAGGTGTTATGGGAAGTGTTCCCGGTTCCGGCTGACCTAGTTAATGCAGCCTAACAATCATTTCATTGAGAAAGTGTTTTATGTGTATGCCACAGTAAAGAGATGTGTTTTTAGTCTAGATTTAAACTGACAGAGTGTGTCTGCTTCCCGAACAATGTTAGGAAGAGTTCCAGAGTTTTGGAGCTAAATAGGAAAAGGATCGAGCGCCTGCAGTTGATTTGGATATTCTCGGTATGATCAACTGGCCAGAGCTTAGAGAGCGCAGTAGACGTGATGGAGGATAATGTGTTAAGAGCTCGCTCAAGTATTGGGGAGCTAAACCATTTAGTGCTTTGTAAGTAATAAGCAAGATTTTAAAATGTATGCAATGTTTAATAATGAGCCAGTGCAGTGTTGACAGAAGCGGCTAATATGGTCACACTTCCTGGTTCTAGTAAGAACTGGAGCTGCTGCGTTTTGGACCAGCTGGAGTTTGTTTATTAGGTGAGCAGGGCAACCACCCAGTAGAGCATTACAATAATCTACAAGAGCAGCGGTCCTAGCACTGAGCCTTGTGGTACTCCTAACTGAAATTGTGATCGCTGTGACATCTCTTCATTTACTGCTACAAACTGATAACGGTCAGATAGGTGTGATTTAAACCATGATAAAGCAATTCCACTAATGCCTACATCATTTTCGAGTCTATTCAAAAGAATGTGGTCGATAGCAGTGGCGGCTGGGGCACCGCCCCCATCAAAATTCCAGAAATATACATGTATACAAAAATGATATAAAAATGTAATAAAAAATAAGATTTACTATAAGTTTACTCATACGCCATGTTAGTAAGAGCCTCAGCATTTAATAAAAACTGGCTTTGATTGGTTAACTAATATGTTCTTCAATATGTTTCATGCGGTTTCATGCGTGAGGGACGCCGGACAAATGGATGTCTATCTGAGTCCAAAAATATACGGGCAGTATGTGACCTGAAGCAGGTCTCTAATTGTTTTTTAAAGATCCTCCTCTGGACACTGGTCGCTGCGTCCCTGGCGAATCAGAATTGGATGCGTGTTATTTCATCCAATCTGATTGGTTCTGTCACCTGTCATTCAACTTTACACTCTTGGTCATTAAAGCGAAAGTGCGTGGGCAACACAGTCACTCCGTCAAAACCTTGTTATGATGATCACTTTCGTAGAGATGGCAGCAGTTAAACCAAATTCTTTCACAAGGCGTTCGTTGGAAGATCCCGAACCGGACCAACGCGATTTACAAATCCAGCAGCCGGCCAGTGACAGAGGACGCAGCTGCACTCGGAGCTCCACGCGCTTGTTATGAGAAACAGAGGTGGCTGGCTGGATGTGTTGTTAGCAATGCCCTTTATTGCATTCCCTGTCTTTTATTTCAAAGTGTGGGTAATGAAGATTTGTGGACAACAACGGGGGTAAGAGACCTCAAATATCTGACTGAACAATGCAAACGTCATGACACTACTGAGATGACTGACTTTAATCAGAGAGTCATTGAGAAATTTGCTGGCCAGAAAGAAAGGAGAGCAAAATTTATGTTCAAGTAGTCAACATGCTAGTCTGTTGTTGCTGTTGTTGTTTTTTCTTTCCTTTCCTCATTCATTATATGTGGGAAATGAATGTGTAAAAAGATAAAAGTGAAGACACCCCCCCCCAAAAAAAAAAAAGATCACCAGCCGCCACTGATCGATAGTATCAAATGCAGCGCTAAGATGGAGTAACACTAATATAGAGATACAGCGACGATCGGATGATAAGAGTAAATCATGTGTAACTCTGATGAGAGCAGTCTCAGTGCTATGATACGCTCTAAATCCTGACTGGAAATCCTCACAGATGCCATTTCTTTCTAAAAAGGAGCATAATTGTGAAGACACTGCCTTTTCTAGTGTTTCTGACAGAAAGGGTAGATTTGAGATTGGCCTGTAATTGACTAATTCTGTAGGATCAAGTTGCTTTTTTTAATAAGTGGTTTAATAATAGCCAACTTAAAAGTTTTCGGTACATATCCTAATGACAAAGATGAATTAATGATATTAAGAAGAGGATCTATGACCTCTGGTAGCATCTCTTTTAATAGCCTAGTCGGTACAGGGTCAAGCATACATGTTGTTGATTTAGATGATTTAACGAGTTTAGCCAATTCTTCTTCTCCTATAGCAGTGAATGAGTGTGTGTGTGTGTGTGTGCAGGGCTGGACTGATAATCTGGCATACCGGGCATTTTCCCGGTGGGCCGAAGTACTTTGGGGCCGATACAAGGTTATTTATTTATTTAATTTTTTGCCACGGACTGGCCCATCATGCAGGGACAGCGGCCCATTGGTTTGTCTTCTGAATTGACAGGCCAAAGCGAGAGAGACCTTCCCTCCTCCATAGACTGTGTCCATATTAGGCGCTGTTTAAAAATTTGGGTGCATGAAACTGCAAAAGGCGAATATCCGCGCAACAGCGCTGCCGCGGCCGAACGTGCGCTGCGTTTATGCTGCTCTATGAAGTGATGAACCGGCACTTTGACTCCGAATGTTGTTTTATACAATCGTGTGATATGGAAACATTAAAGGTTCTGTGGCGAATCAGCTGAAAACAGCCGCGACCATGTAAATACATCACGAGGTAAATTGGAAAACAGCAATACACACAACTACAAACTTGTCACTCTAGCACAACCAAATTCAATAGTTTATTATTATTTATTTATTTATTTTCGAAACCATAAACCTATGGTAATGAGGAGCATGATTTTACCTGTGACTACCATGCCCATACAGTTAAACGAAACTGACCTACAGTTAAACTCAGTTAAAATGTCATTACACTCTAAAAAAAAGGTTCTCTTTGGCACCAAAAATGGTTCTTGGCTCGTAATCATAGGGGAACCTTTTTTAGTGCTATATAGCACCAATTTTGGTTCTTTTGGTTCTTTGACTAAGGTGCTATATAGCACCCCTGAAGAACCACTGAAGAACCACTGAAGCACCAAAATTGGTGCTATATAGCACTAAAAAAGTTTTTTTTAAAAAGTATTTTTTTTTAGAGTGTAGGGTAATTAAATTATAATTCAACAAAACAGCTTTAAAGCCTGATCCCATGCATTAAAGGGATAGTTCACCCAAAAATGAAAATTATGTCATCATTTACTCACCCTCAAGTTGTTCCAAACCTGTATGAGTTTCTTTGTTCTGCTGAACACAAAAGAAGATATTTTGAAGAATGTTTGTAACAAAGCAGATAGAGCAACTATTGACTACCATAGTAGGAAAAAAAATACTATGGCAGTCAATAGTTGCTCTATCTGCTTTGTTACAAACATTCTTCAAAATATCTTCTTTTATGTTTCACAGAAGAAAGTCATACAGGTTTGGAACGACATGAGAGTGAGTAAATGATGACAGATTTTAAAAGCAGTAAATTCACTTTAATGTATCCTAGCTCAAAATCAGTGGTTTACTGTCAAGTGCATTTCTGTGTGACAAAAGTGCAATATTACGTTTGTTATCTGCATTTGCAGTAAATTCGATAATATCCATTATTAGTTGTCCTCGATTTATTTATTTACTCCAATTTAAGGCCCTAACCCCAGTAAAAACATTCTAGAGGAACTCATGGGCCGGATGGGCTGGATTTGCCAGGGCCGGATTTTAGCCCCAGTCCAGCCCTGTGTGTGTGTGTGTGTGTGTGTGTGTGTGTGTGTGTGTGTGTGTGTGTGTGTGTGTGTGTGTGTGTGTGTGTGTGAGTGAGTGAGTGTGTGTGTCTTCTCCTATAGCAGTGAATGAGTGTGTGTGTGAGTGTGTGTGTGTGTGTGTGTGTGTGTGTGTGTGTGTGTGTGTGTCTTCTCCTATAGCAGTGAATGAGTGTGTGTGTGTGTGTGTGTGTGTGTGTGTGTCTTCTCCTATAGCAGTGAATGAGTGTAGTTTTTCCTCAGTGACACTACAATGCTCTGTCTGATGTGATACTGTAGTAGACGCTGCATGGTTAAAATTTTCTTCCTAATATTATCAATCTTACATGTGAAGAAGTTCATAAAGTCATTACTGCTGTGCTGTTTACAATCATCAGAAGTTGAAGCTTTATTTTTGGTTAATTTAGCCACTGTATCGAATAAATACCTAGGGTTGTTTCTGTATGCACAGACCTTTCTGTATGCGATCATGCTCTCTTTCCACGAATTACGAAAGACCTTTAGTTTTGTTTTCTTCCAGCTGTGCTCCATTTTTCTGGCTGCTGTTTTAAGGGCCCGAGTGTGTGTGTGTGTGTGCTCGTTGTACCACGGCGTTGGACTATTTTCTTTAATCTTCTTTAAGCGCAGAGGACAAACTGTGTCTAAAGTGCTGGAAAAGAGAGAGTCAATAGTTTCTGATGCAACATCGAGTTCTTCTAAGCTATCTGGGATGCTGAGGAGATGATACTGACACACACAACCTGGAGTAACTCCAGTCTCAACACAGAGGTTAGTATAATCATTTAGGAGTTTAGGAACACAGTGACACATTTTCTTTTTTAAACTTAACGTTTGAGTTATTCATTCGAGGCCAGACTCATAACGCCTGCTTTCTACCTGGAAATATTATTGAGGGATATGTATATTTATACAGTTTGTTCTGTAACTTCAGGACCAAATGAAATGGAAGGACAGAAGCTTCAATACTTCCATCGTTTAGCTATAGAGTGTAAATCTGCATCAGCTCCTGATAAAGCACATCTGTCGCTGAGCTATTTTAAGGGGTGAATGTGACGTACATTGGGGTTTTATGTAGTTCACACGTCACGAGAATCGCTCCGCTATTAGAAGTGTTGCAGGAAGAGCAGAATCTTATATCCACTGCAGATACTGAGAACATCACAGAGCGAACACACCAGATGTAGTTCCTTCTCATTAAGAGTAACTGACAGATTCGACCTCAACAGCGTTACTCTGACTTTACTCTGACTAGAACACAGTGTTAGACTTTTAGTAGAGTAGTCTGGGTAACTGGTTCAGTGAGCCGTTGCGTACGAGTGTTGGATTGATGGAGCTGCTTTTAGATGCCCTAAAATATAAAAACATAATCAGATCCCAGATCTCCGCTCGACCACAGCTCACAGAAACGGCCGGATCCGCACAGCGAGTATCTCACTGAGGAAAGGCAAACTGAGACGGCCAGCCTGTGTTCTTGCAGAATGAAGATTGCTTTTTTAAACATGGCTTATGTTTTTAAATGGCAGAAACAGCAATTTAATCAAATATATCCTCCTCAAAATAACACCAATATTTTGAATAAATTGATCTTCTGTCTAGTGATATTATTCATTAGCCGTGGCTGTTCACAGTTGGGCTTGTGTGCGTCACATTTATCCAATCAGAATTAAGAGATTTAACAATCTGTATGTAATGAGAAGGCAGGACATGTAGAGACTGCTGTATGACTACAAATCAGCTGGACTACAAACCCCATCATTCCAGACACTGTAGAGAGGAAACTTCCTCTTTGAGTTACGTGACAGTAGAAGCTGTTGCTGAATTAGGAACGGCATACTAACATACTACTCCAACTGTTTCTGCCATAGGAAGATGTGGGAATTACACTAAGAGTAGTGTGTTAGTAGGGCTCCTGATTCAGCATGTGTAATAGCAGGCACTGAGGTCAACTGTGGAGGGGTTTCCTTAAATCCCATTCTGTAGTTCTTGTGATCGTTTGGCTTTAGAGTTTGTTGTAACAATAGTTTGTTATGTTTGTGATTGAGCGTGCACTTCTTTGCCGTTCTATATGGTTGGGAATCCTGCAGTTACAGTTGTGTGTTGTTTTGTTTCTTTGCCGTTTCTGCTACTTTGCATTTGAATATCGTCTAATAATGTGTCTGTAAAGAAAGGGTGGTTGTTCGCTCTGGCGTTCTCATCTCTTGATGGGGTTAAACACGGGTTAGAATGTGAAATGATGGCTTTACATGCTTTGGGAGAGATCATGAACATGAGTGGAACACATAAACTCTAACCTTGAAGTTATGACTGAGTAACTTCAGAGTTACTTCTGCTCTGCGAGATGAGTTGACCCGACCCTTTCAGCTCAGATGATGGTCAGTTCTGTTAATGAAGAGCTGGTCAATATCTTTCAGAAACACAGATATTTTGTTTGCTTTTGCATCTTCGGTCATCCTGAGCAAACAAACCCTTCTGGTGTTTTTCACAGTCAGTTTAAAGATCAAGAATGAAAAATATTGTCTGAACTTTTCAATAAAGATCTGTGAAGCTATGAAGATCTTGTTCCTGTGATTTATCATCATTACACCAGTCTTCAGTGTCACATGACCCTCCACTGATCATTCTCATATGAGGATTTATGATTATTATCACTGTTTATTGAACACAGTTTGTAAAACATTTTCTCAGGATTCTCTGATGAAAGTTCAGAAGAACAGCGTTTATTTTAGATAGAATATTTTGTGACATTATAAATGTCTTTACTGTCACTTGATCAGTTTAATGCGAGTTCTTTCCCATTCTTACTAACCCAAAGATGATTCTATTTCAGATAACGCTGTTCTTCTGAACTTTATATTCATCAGAGAATCCTGAGAAAATCTTCAACACTGATAATAATCATAAATGATTCAGTTGAGAATGATCAGTGAAGGGTCATGAGACACTGAAGACTGAAGTAATGATGATAAATCACAGGAATAAATCACACTTAACTATATATTCACATAGAGAACAGCTGATCTACACTGGAGTGTGTGTGTGTGTGTGTGTGTGTGTGTGTGTGTGTGTGTGTGTGTGTGTGTGTGTGTGTGTGTGTGTGTGTGTGTGTGTGTGTGTGTGTGTGTGTGTGTGTGTGTGTGTGTGTGTGTGTGTGTGTGTGTGTGTGTGTGTGTGTGTGTGTGTGTGTGTATGACACTCCCTCTGCTGGCCGACCGCTGTCATGATCACACTAACCCACCGGCTGCCAAAGGCGAGGACTGGCTTCAGTTTTTAAAGCGAACCCTTTTGCGTTTAGCAGACCTCTGGAGACTGACACTAGCCACGTTTACACGCGCACTTTTTTGTCATTCTGATTAAAATCATTCCGATTGAAAGATTCGGTGGACTGTTTACATGAGCCGTTATCTAAACCGATCTGGTGTTTACATGTGCTGACTTTCAGTCGGGATCATTTTGTGACATGTGCACACAGTTTGTCTGCCGCCTCAGATTCGTAACGTTAGTATCGTGGATCAATAGTTCTGTGTTGGTAATTTTTACATTTATTTATTTTTATGTGGCCGGACATGCAGTAGTTTAACCTAATTTATGTCCTATACAATGGCTATTTCAACATCTGTGAATGAAAAGCATTCAAGACGTGTTCAGCATCATTACTAATATTAAACATTGATATTTCAGATGATTAAGGAAAGATACCATAATCACAAAGGTATAATTATTAACAAAAGTAATTAAAGTAGACTGTGGGTAATGTTACCAATTTGAAGCAGTTGTTGAACTTTTTTTTTATATCTAACTTACGAGAAACAGAGAAATGTCGACACATCCTCTCCAGCAGCTTGAATGTTCCCCGTTGAAATGGCAACTCTCAACGGCCACCAGAACTTATACAGTTTTATAAAAGCTATTCATTATTTGTCGTAAGTGTAAGAATCACCTCAGAATTATTTTTTTTTTTTTCTGTCAGGCGCAGTTGAACAAACGCTGTCAAGATGAGATGCTGTAGCCAGGCTATGTCTGTGTCATTATTCCAACATCATGTTAATAACATGTTACGAAAAAAAAGTTTAATACCTCAGAAAAATGAACTTTCCTCTCTTGTCAACATTAGGCTGGTGTGAGCGCGGCGCGCGCTCTTCAGTTGAGGAGGCGCGCGCTGTATATCACGTCACCGAAAGACGTGCACTCAAAGTAATCGGATCAGGTCGTTTACATGGTGGAATTTTTAATTTGATCGGTTCATGAAAAGGTTTATCCCACCCCTCTCAAACCGATTACAATTTCATTCGGTTTGGCCATTTTTATTCCGATTGAGGTGTTTATATGGAGCATTTTCATTCGGATTGGACTTTTAAACCGATTACAGTGCTCCATGTAAACGCACCTACTGACTTCTCATTAATGGGCTGTAAGTGTTTAGTCAGTGAATGTGACCTGCAATCACTACTGAATATATCCTAAGTTTTGAGTTTTTAAAGTAAGTTGCACCTGTGACCCGTGCAGATGCTCCCATCCGCTGGCAATGGCCTCCTTTCAGGATTTAATCAGAATACAGACGGCGGACACGAGGATTACTCGCTAATCTCACTGTCATCTGCCGCTGGTCAGAGATAAAACATGCCCAGATCCTCTCATAACCACACACACCTCACACACATCGCCATCACAGCTGCTGCACGGATCTGTCCCATCATAATCTGGGTCATAAACCATAATCCATGTGTGAAATGATCAGAAAACACTGAATTCATCTCAAAGAAATCAATAAAAACTATTGTTTTTAAAACTTCAGTTTTTAATGCCATGTCAAATGTTAGGCCGGTACGTCCACTCTGTAAAATCTCCAACGGCCAGTGAGTTTCCTGAGGCTCTCACACACACACACACACACACACACACACACACACACACACACACACACACACACACACACACACACACACACACCGTCTCCAGTCGGCTCTCCTTAGGCTTTTTGTGTGGAAGGTAGAGAGTTTCTGTAAATCTGCCTCAGTCATTCTCCAGCCCTCTGAGCCATACAACAGTGTAGCTAACCCTGACCCTGACCCTAACCCTGACCCTAACCCTACCCTGTCCCTGACCCTAACCCTAACAGTGTAGCTAACCCTGACCCTGACCCTAACCCTAACCCTAACCTAACCCTACCCTAACCCTAACCCTAACCCTGACCCTAACCCTGACCCTGACCCTAACCCTACCCTGTCCCTGACCCTAACCCTGACCCTAACCCTACCCTGACCCTGACCCTGACCCTGACCCTGACCCTAACCCTAACCCTGACCCTGACCCTAACCCTGACCCTAACCCTACCCTGTCCCTGACCCTAACCCTAACAGTGTAGCTAACCCTGACCCTGACCCTAACCCTAACCCTAACCTAACCCTACCCTAACCCTAACCCTAACCCTGACCCTAACCCTGACCCTGACCCTGACCCTAACCCTGACCCTAACCCTGACCCTGACCCTAACCCTACCCTGACCCTGACCCTGACCCTGACCCTGACCCTGACCCTAACCCTGACCCTGACCCTGACCCTGACCCTAACTCTGACCCTAACCCTGACCCTGACCCTGACCCTGACCCTGACCCTGACCCTGACCCTGACCCTAACCCTGACCCTAACCCTAACCCTGACCCTGACCCTGACCCTGACCCTAACCTCCAGTGTAATGTACTGGCCAGATTTCCATACATTCTGCAAGTTGTTAAAAGCAGTTCTTGCCTTTGACAGAAGAAGTTTAATGTCAGCTCCAGCTCCACCATCTCCTCTCACTGTAATGTAAGTTGGTCGGTCTCAGGTCATGCCTGTCCCTCTAGTAGCACTGATGGTGTGAGTGATCATTGTTGAGGATCATAACTTCAGATTTTTTGGTGTTGATTCTTAGGCCAATTTGATTGACAAATGTAGTCTGGTGGTTTTCTCGTGAATATGTTGATGAGTGTGTGATAACAAGGCTAAATCATCAGCAAAGTCTCCAGGGTTCCAGGGTTGTTTGGTGTAAAACCCAGTCGATAGCTATAATGAATAAAGTAGATGACAGAACACATCCTTGTCTAACCGCTGTCTTCACTTGAAAAGATATTTGCGAGTTCCCAACTTGACATTCAAAGTTGTTGTAGAATGCCTCAATCAGGTTGATAAGATGTTGAGGGATATCATAAGAATGTAATATTTCTCTATGTAAGCTGTCAAAAGCCTTTTTAAAATCAATAAAGTTAAAGTTGTCTTTGTCACTCAGTTCATCCTTTCCCCTTGCGGAATCCTGCTCGTTATTTCCTCAGTTTAAAGTCAATGGCTTCTGAAACTTTATATGAGCTTTATATTTGACCACAGATGTCTTTAGTTATTTTGAACACTGTGCTTTGTTCCATTCTATTTCCAGCCTCTTCAGCTTTTTCTGCCAGGCTATTGATGTCATTTCTTTTATCATTACGTATACGTTTCTTAACTTCTTTGTGAATATCGTTATAGTCTTTTTGGAATTTTTCCTTGAGCCTGTTGGATTGGGCATCGTTTACTTTCTTTTTTGCCTTTCTTCTGCTTTCTACCTTATTCCAAGACTCATGTGTTATCCAGTCTTTCTTTTTTTGTATTCTGTTTGTATCCTAGACATTCTTCACTGCTTGTTAAGATCAATTGTTTCTTCATCTAAATTCTGTAAAAGTTGGAGCTTGTTTTGAAGTTTAAGTATGAAATCCTTTTTTATTTTGGTGTCGTTTAATTTGTCTATGTCAAAACTCTTCTTTGGTGAAATTTTCTTTCCAGTAGATCTAAGTTTGAGTTTGATGACAGCCTTTACCAGTTGGTGATCGCTTCCAACATCAGCCGAGTTAATGTTAGACAAGCATATAAACGGAAACCTTTTTGCCTTTTAATGATTAGTAAATAGTTATGCATGATTTTATCACGTCAAGACCGGACTGCTGTCCCATGCTTTAGGTCCAGACCGGACTGCTGACCCATGCTTTAGGTCCAGCCCGGACTGCTGACCCATGCTTTAGGTCCAGCCCGGACTGCTGACCCATGCTTTAGGTCCAGACAGGACTGCTGTCCCATGCTTTAGGTCCAGACCGGACTGCTGACCCATGCTTTAGGTCCAGACCGGACCTCTGACCCATGCTTTAGGTCCAGACCGGACTGCTGTCCCATGCTTTAGGTCCAGCCCGGACTGCTGACCCATGCTTTAGGTCCAGACCGGACTGCTGTCCCATGCTTTAGGTCCAGACCAGACCTCTGACCCATGATTTAGGTCCAGACCGGACTGCTGACCCATGCTTTAGGTCCAGACCGGACTGCTGTCCCATGCTTTAGGTCCAGACCGGACTGCTGACCCATGCTTTAGGTCCAGCCCGGACTGCTGACCCATGCTTTAGGTCCAGACAGGACTGCTGTCCCATGCTTTAGGTCCAGCCCGGACTGCTGACCCATGCTTTAGGTCCAGACCGGACTGCTGACCCATGCTTTAGGTCCAGACCGGACTGCTATCCCATGCTTTAGGTCCAGACCGGACTGCTGACCCATGCTTTAGGTCCAGACAGGACTGCTGTCCCATGCTTTAGGTCCAGACAGGACTGCTGTCCCATGCTTTAGGTCCAGACCGGACTGCTGACCCATGCTTTAGGTCCAGACCGGACTGCTGACCCATGCTTTAGGTCCAGACCGGACTGCTGACCCATGCTTTAGGTCCAGACCGGACTGCTGTCCCATACTTCAGGTCCAGACCGGACTGCTGACCCATGCTTTAGGTCCAGCCCGGACTGCTGACCCATACTTTAGGTCCAGACCGGACTGCTGTCCCATGCTTTAGGTCCAGACCGGACTGCTGACCCATGCTTTAGGTCCAGACCGGACTGCTGACCCATGCTTTAGGTCCAGACCGGACTGCTATCCCATGCTTTAGGTCCAGACCGGACTGCTGTCCCATGCTTTAGGTCCAGACCGGACTTCTGACCCATGCTTTAGGTCCAGCCCGGACTGCTGTCCCATGCTTTAGGTCCAGACCGGACTGCTGTCCCATACTTCAGGTCCAGACCGGACTGCTGTCCCATGCTTTAGGTCCAGACCGGACTGCTGTCCCATGCTTTAGGTCCAGACCGGACTGCTGACCCATGCTTTAGGTCCAGCCCGGACTGCTGTCCCATGCTTTAGGTCCAGACCGGACTGCTGTCCCATACTTCAGGTCCAGACCGGACTGCTGTCCCATGCTTTAGGTCCAGACCGGACTGCTGACCCAGGCTTTAGGTCCAGCCCGGACTGCTGTCCCATGCTTTAGGTCCAGACCGGACTGCTGTCCCATACTTCAGGTCCAGACCGGACTGCTGTCCCATGCTTTAGGTCCAGACCGGACTGCTGTCCCATGCTTTAGGTCCAGACCGGACTGCTGACCCATGCTTTAGGTCCAGCCCGGACTGCTGTCCCATGCTTTAGGTCCAGACCGGACTGCTGTCCCATACTTCAGGTCCAGACCGGACTGCTGTCCCATGCTTTAGGTCCAGACCGGACTGCTGTCCCATGCTTTAGGTCCAGACCGGACTGCTGTCCCATACTTCAGGTCCAGACCGGACTGCTGTCCCATGCTTTAGGTCCAGACCGGACTGCTGTCCCATGCTTTAGGTCCAGACCGGACTGCTGTCCCATACTTCAGGTCCAGACCGGACTGCTGTCCCATGCTTTAGGTCCAGACCGGACTGCTGTCCCATGCTTTAGGTCCAGACCGGACTGCTGTCCCATGCTTTAGGTCCAGACCGGACTGCTGACCCATGCTTTAGGTCCAGCCCGGACTGCTGTCCCATGCTTTAGGTCCAGACCGGACTGCTGTCCCATACTTCAGGTCCAGACCGGACTGCTGTCCCATGCTTTAGGTCCAGACCGGACTGCTGTCCCATGCTTTAGGTCCAGACCGGACTGCTGTCCCATACTTCAGGTCCAGACCGGACTGCTGTCCCATGCTTTAGGTCCAGACCGGACTGCTATCCCATGCTTTAGGTCCAGACCGGACTGCTGTCCCATGCTTTAGGTCCAGACCGGACTGCTGTCCCATACTTCAGGTCCAGACCGGACTGCTGTCCCATGCTTTAGGTCCAGACCGGACTGCTATCCCATGCTTTAGGTCCAGACCGGACTGCTGTCCCATGCTTTAGGTCCAGACCGGACTGCTGTCCCATACTTCAGGTCCAGACCGGACTGCTGTCCCATGCTTTAGGTCCAGACCGGACTGCTATCCCATGCTTTAGGTCCAGACCGGACTGCTGTCCCATGCTTTAGGTCCAGACCGGACTGCTGTCCCATACTTCAGGTCCAGACCGGACTGCTGACCCATGCTTTAGGTCCAGACCGGACTGCTGTCCCATACTTCAGGTCCAGACCGGACTGCTATCCCATACTTCAGGTCCAGCCCGGACTGCTATCCCATGCTTTAGGTCCAGACCGGACTGCTGTCCCATGCTTTAGGTCCAGACCGGACTGCTGTCCCATACTTCAGGTCCAGACCGGACTGCTATCCCATGCTTTAGGTCCAGACCGGACTGCTGTCCCATGCTTTAGGTCCAGACCGGACTGCTGACCCATGCTTTAGGTCCAGCCCGGACTGCTGACCCATGCTTTAGGTCCAGACCGGACTGCTGTCCCATACTTCAGGTCCAGACCGGACTGCTATCCCATGCTTTAGGTCCAGACCGGACTGCTGTCCCATGCTTTAGGTCCAGACCGGACTGCTGACCCATGCTTTAGGTCCAGACCGGACTGCTGTCCCATGCTTTAGGTCCAGACCGGACTGCTGAGCCATGCTTTAGGTCCAGCCCGGACTGCTGACCCATGCTTTAGGTCCAGACCGGACTGCTATCCCATGCTTTAGGTCCAGACCGGACTGCTGACCCATGCTTTAGGTCCAGACCGGACTGCTGTCCCATGCTTTAGGTCCAGACCAGACCTCTGACCCATGCTTTAGGTCCAGACCGGACTGCTGACCCATGCTTTAGGTCCAGACCGGACTGCTGACCCATGCTTTAGGTCCAGACCGGACTGCTGTCCCATGCTTTAGGTCCAGACCGGACTGCTGTCCCATGCTTTAGGTCCAGACCGGACTGCTGAGCCATGCTTTAGGTCCAGCCCGGACTGCTGACCCATGCTTTAGGTCCAGACCGGACTGCTATCCCATGCTTTAGGTCCAGACCGGACTGCTGACCCATGCTTTAGGTCCAGACCGGACTGCTGTCCCATGCTTTAGGTCCAGACCAGACCTCTGACCCATGCTTTAGGTCCAGACCGGACTGCTGACCCATGCTTTAGGTCCAGACCGGACTGCTGACCCATTCTTTAGGTCCAGACCGGACTGCTGTCCCATGCTTTAGGTCCAGACCGGACTGCTGACCCATGCTTTAGGTCCAGACCGGACTGCTATCCCATGCTTTAGGTCCAGACCGGACTGCTGTCCCATGCTTTAGGTCCAGACCGGACTGCTATCCCATGCTTTAGGTCCAGACCGGACTGCTGACCCATGCTTTAGGTCCAGACCAGACTGCTGACCCATGCTTTAGGTCCAGCCCGGACTGCTGACCCATGCTTTAGGTCCAGACCGGACTGCTATCCCATGCTTTAGGTCCAGACCGGACTGCTGTCCCATGCTTTAGGTCCAGACCGGACTGCTGACCCATGCTTTAGGTCCAGCCCGGACTGCTGACCCATGCTTTAGGTCCAGACCGGACTGCTGACCCATGCTTTAGGTCCAGCCCGGACTGCTGACCCATGCTTTAGGTCCAGACCGGACTGCTATCCCATGCTTTAGGTCCAGACCGGACTGCTGTCCCATGCTTTAGGTCCAGACCGGACTGCTGTCCCATGCTTTAGGTCCAGACCGGACTGCTGTCCCATACTTCAGGTCCAGACCGGACTGCTGTCCCATGCTTTAGGTCCAGACCGGACTGCTATCCCATGCTTTAGGTCCAGACCGGACTGCTGTCCCATGCTTTAGGTCCAGACCGGACTGCTGTCCCATACTTCAGGTCCAGACCGGACTGCTGTCCCATGCTTTAGGTCCAGACCGGACTGCTATCCCATGCTTTAGGTCCAGACCGGACTGCTGTCCCATGCTTTAGGTCCAGACCGGACTGCTGTCCCATACTTCAGGTCCAGACCGGACTGCTGTCCCATGCTTTAGGTCCAGACCGGACTGCTGACCCATGCTTTAGGTCCAGAACGGACTGCTGTCCCATACTTCAGGTCCAGACCGGACTGCTATCCCATACTTCAGGTCCAGCCCAGACTGCTATCCCATGCTTTAGGTCCAGACCGGACTGCTGTCCCATGCTTTAGGTCCAGACCGGACTGCTGTCCCATACTTCAGGTCCAGACCGGACTGCTGTCCCATGCTTTAGGTCCAGACCGGACTGCTGTCCCATACTTCAGGTCCAGACCGGACTGCTGACCCATGCTTTAGGTCCAGACCGGACTGCTGTCCCATACTTCAGGTCCAGACCGGACTGCTATCCCATACTTCAGGTCCAGCCCGGACTGCTATCCCATGCTTTAGGTCCAGACCGGACTGCTGTCCCATGCTTTAGGTCCAGACCGGACTGCTGTCCCATACTTCAGGTCCAGACCGGACTGCTGTCCCATGCTTTAGGTCCAGACCGGACTGCTGTCCCATACTTCAGGTCCAGACCGGACTGCTGACCCATGCTTTAGGTCCAGCCCGGACTGCTGACCCATGCTTTAGGTCCAGACCGGACTGCTATCCCATGCTTTAGGTCCAGACCGGACTGCTGTCCCATGCTTTAGGTCCAGACCGGACTGCTGACCCATGCTTTAGGTCCAGCCCGGACTGCTGACCCATGCTTTAGGTCCAGACCAGACTGCTGACCCATGCTTTAGGTCCAGACCGGACTGCTGTCCCATGCTTTAGGTCCAGACCGGACTGCTGACCCATGCTTTAGGTCCAGACCGGACTGCTGACCCATGCTTTAGGTCCAGACCGGACTGCTGTCCCATGCTTTAGGTCCAGACCAGACTGCTGACCCATGCTTTAGGTCCAGACCGGACTGCTGACCCATGCTTTAGGTCCAGACCGGACTGCTGACCCATGCTTTAGGTCCAGACCGGACTGCTATCCCATGCTTTAGGTCCAGACCGGACAGCTGTCCCATGCTTTAGGTCCAGACCGGACTGCTGTCCCATGCTTTAGGTCCAGACCAGACTGCTGACCCATGCTTTAGGTCCAGCCCGGACTGCTGACCCATGCTTTAGGTCCAGACCGGACTGCTATCCCATGCTTTAGGTCCAGACCGGACTGCTGTCCCATGCTTTAGGTCCAGACCGGACTGCTGACCCATGCTTTAGGTCCAGCCCGGACTGCTGACCCATGCTTTAGGTCCAGACCGGACTGCTGACCCATGCTTTAGGTCCAGCCCGGACTGCTGACCCATGCTTTAGGTCCAGACCGGACTGCTGACCCATGCTTTAGGTCCAGCCCGGACTGCTGACCCATGCTTTAGGTCCAGACCGGACTGCTATCCCATGCTTTAGGTCCAGACCGGACTGCTGTCCCATGCTTTAGGTCCAGACCGGACTGCTGACCGGACTGCTGACCCATGCTTTAGGTCCAGCCCGGACTGCTGACCCATGCTTTAGGTCCAGACCGGACTGCTGTCCCATGCTTTAGGTCCAGACCAGACTGCTGACCCATGCTTTAGGTCCAGACCGGACTGCTGACCCATGCTTTAAGTCCAGACCGGACTGCTGTCCCATGCTTTAGGTCCAGACCAGACCTCTGACCCATGCTTTAGGTCCAGACCGGACTGCTGTCCCATGCTTTAGGTCCAGACCGGACTGCTGTCCCATGCTTTAGGTCCAGACCGGACTGCTGACCCATGCTTTAGGTCCAGACCGGACTGCTGACCCATGCTTTAGGTCCAGACCAGACCTCTGACCCATGCTTTAGGTCCAGACCGGACTGCTGACCCATGCTTTAGGTCCAGACCGGACTACTGTCCCATGCTTTAGGTCCAGACCGGACTGCTGTCCCATGCTTTAGGTCCAGACCGGACTGCTGACCCATGCTTTAAGGCCCGATCCCATTTCTACCCCTTAGCCCTTCTCTTTCCCCTAACCCTTCGTTTTGCGTGTTCACGTGAAGGGGTAGAGGTGTCTCGATTCTCTTTTGGCTGGAGTGGTAGGGGTAAGAAGGGCCAGATAGCACTTCGAACGAAGGTGTATGATGAGTTTCCCTCCACCGACTACTGTGCTACTAGAATGTGTGTGTGTTGCCACTCGGGATCGATCACTTGTGTGTGCCTCGCTGCCAGTTTGGGTTAGGGTTAGGTAAGCTTGCTAAACACACTATTTGAGTGATTTGAACACAATAATAATTTAAAAATATATATATGGTCATTCTTCATAACGCAGTCGATATTTACATCACGCATCGTCTGCAAACTTTTGCGTTACCAAGGCAACGACTGACTTGACGTATAACGTATGAACATTATCACAGCAGCACTGTTGTTCAACGAAACCATATCCGTCCCGGCTCCGTTAATAAACAAAGAGAACAGTTTGGCCTGATGGAAAAGCGGTTTCACTAGTCTTGTAAGTTCTGTATCATATAGGAAACTCTGGCTCAAACGTTTTTGAACTGAAAACGAGCGCCATTTTATTAGGTCCAAATACAGTGCAAAACTCTATTGGGAGTGAGTAATCTGTTAAACGTGACGCGCCTGATTTCTGTTAGATATAGCTTAGCCACTTCATTGCTGCTCATACTGGTTAAATGTCACAGTACACTGATAAAAGAAACGGGGTATGATGACGTGTAATGGTGTAGAAGTGATGTCCCATTTCTTAGGGGAATATTTTCACCCCTATGCACTGGCACTCTGTTTCAAGGGGCAAGGGGAACGGGTAGGGGAAGGCGAATAAAATAGAATTGGGATTGGGCCTAAGTATGGGTGAATTTTCCCGGTATGTAAAACCCTTTCAGCCAACATGTGTTGATTTTAAATGTGCTCCAGAAATAAATGTGATTTATGATATCAGAGATATTTCTGATGTCTTTAGATATCACTGTGCCAAAGATAAAAACTGCTGGTAACTTCTGTTGAAAAGCAATAAACTGCACAATTAAGATGTAGTAAAATGTAGATGCAAATAAAGTTTATTGAACCATTGAGAAACTGAAACAACACAAGAATCAAATTGACACACAATCTCTGCTCGTCTGTGAAATAAATACACAAATGTTTGTTATAATTACACCAAAAGTGGAACTGATTGAGAAGATCTGCATTCATGAACTCGCTGTCCTGTCACTGTCTGAACGTCTCAGCTGAAAACCATCCAAACATGTTTTTACTTATAAACAAATCAACCCTTTAAAGCAACACTTTATTATTATTTCTGTATAGATGCATCTCCTCCTCCTGTGGTCTGGTCTTCTTCCAGCTACTTCCTTCTGTTTCCTCCGCCGGATAGAATCATCACCAGCCGCATGAAGATGTTGAGCGTGTCCATGTAAATGCCCATGCATCTGTAAGAGCAGAGAAACAACACGTGATGAGGTCACAGGTCACATATTGTGTGACATCTGTGTGTGAAATCTCCATTAGGGATGGCTCGATACCACAATGTTGTCTTCGGTACAGTACCACAATCTAATACGAAGTACCGATATTAAATCGATACCACACAGGGTCTGAATTTTGGCGCGGGTATTGCGTATAATTTTACTCACTCTCGCAGGTTTGAGGTTTATGAAGCGGGAAATTAACGCAAATGTTTATTATTAAATGAATCAACAAAGATGATCAAATCAGTCATTTGGAAACTTTCTTGAGCAAAGTAATTTCAGCAATACACCCTTCTCTAGCTCTCAAAATGAGCAATTTGCTTCTAGCTTCAAAAGACATCGCACCTGCACTATAAAAGCATCTGTGCGCTCAGATTCAACACTTATGCTTTCGTTTTGGGACAGCTGACGGAAATCACTGGCCACGTCCTTTTAAATCTCACCAATTTGAACATGCGAGCGATTTTATAGCAACAACAAACAGAGCTCACACATTCCAAATTAAGTGATTTTCCTAAGACAAATACACACAAAATTATGTCAAAAATGTCCATCTTTAGTGAGTAGTCACATAAACACAGTTGGTTATGTCTTACGAGAATAAAGTGCAATAGTATGTGTGCAAATATTATGAAGCTGGAGATGTCATATTTAAACGATACGATCTTATGTATGTGCGTTGATCAGTGTTAAAAGAAAATAAATGTCTAAATTAGATGGTTTGATTTCTGCACTCACCTGTCGATCTCTTAATGTCTTATTCAAGTCAGGAATTAAGTGACGATGCTTGGCAAAGTTTGATGGTTCTTCAGCAGTTTTATAAGCAAAGTCATTCCAAATTTCACGTCTACTCTCTTTATTAGTTTTGTGCGTGTTGAGTGAGATTCAACTGCTGTATTCATTTTGTTCCTCTATGGCACCACATTTACCGGTTTTGCATCAGTTTGGGAGCGCACACTCTTTAGTATATTACGCTGTATATAAAGCGCAAGACAAACTACGAGCAACGTTACGATGTCAATTTGTAAGTCATGAAATAAGTAAAGTACCAATAAATCGCGTAACTGGTTCGACGTGTGTTAGCTGGGCAGGATTTGCATGAAGGTACGATCTGTTCATCAGGAGCAGTTATGATTCATTAACAGTTCATGATGTATTGTGTATTCGCCAAGGTAACTTTCCATAACCTCAAAATGCCACTTTATTTTGTTTGGGGGCTACTTTATAGTATTAACAAAAACTGATATTTAATAGCTTTAACTCCTAGGCCTATTTATTCAACAGTATTACTCATATTCATACAATTTGTGTTTAAGTAGGCTAAAGTGGGACATTTACTTGTGTCATCAATGCTTACCCCATTGGCAGATTATTTTGCTTATTTTAAGCAAAAACTCCCTTAATTTTGAGTGATTTTCCCCCAAAACAAGACAAAAACGTTTGCTTGTCTAGTAAATGCTTCTTAATGTAAGATTTTTTAGATATTTGGACTGAAAACAAGACAAAAATACTAAGTAAGAAAAGCATTTTTTCTAGTGTAGATAGTTAGCTAATCTGTTTGCTTTGTATATGTGCATTTCTGAGATGAATTAGTTTTGTGCTTGTGGAGTGAGATTCAACTGCTGTATTCATTTTGTTCCTCTATGGCACCACATTTACCGGTTTTGCGTCAGTTTGGGTGGCACACTGCCATCTAGCGGTGAACTTCGGAACAGCAGCATAAACCGAAATGAGCAAAATCTTGATATCGTACCGCTTGAAATAAAACACATACCGGTATTTTCCCAGTACCGGTATACCGTGCATCCCTAATCTCCGTCCACTTACGCATTAATGGGGTCATATTTCTGAACACCATACAGAGGGTGTGTCTCGGCACGCTTGACGACTTTCTGTGTATCGTACAGCAGGAACATGCTGAACAGCACCAGCCCTCCATAAACCGCCACCGAGTACAGGCCGGCCCCGAACGCAGAGGTGGGCGGCAGGAACATGGAGCCTGTGGAGACGAGAGGAAGAGATCAAATCCCTGCAGAGTCTGTTAGTAAACAGGCCAAAAGCACATCCTCATCTTACCCAGAGAAGAGGCGAACACCACTCCGAGCCCCACGGCGAGCGGCCCGCCCATGCTGAGGAACTTCTCGCTGGGCGCACACATGGCCACAGTCGACAAACCTCCCACAATGCCTGCTGTGTACCAGGCGGCTCGAATCATCAGCGGCCCACCCAACAGGGTCAATGGAGCAATGACGGCCCCCATCACTCCTGCACAGGAAACACAAGTCATACAGGAAAGTTAGTTCATGCATTCATGACCTCTAGACTAGATTACTGTAATGCTTTATTAGCCGGCTGTCCTGCCTCCTCAATAAACAAGCTACAATTAGTCCAAAATGAGCTGCTAGAGTTCCTACTAGGTCAAGAAAATATGATCGCACACTGGTTACCTGTTAAGTTTCGTATCTATTTAAATAGTGAACAATCAAAAATGACGTCTGTAGACTATGGGGTGCTGCAAGGCTCTGTGTTAGGCCCTCTGCTATTCTCAATATATATGCTGCCACTTGGTAATATTATAAGAAAACATGAAATTAGTTTCCACTGTTATTCCGATGATACTCCGTTATGTATTTCAGCACGACCAGATGAAATCTCTAAATTATCCAAGCTAACAGAGTGTGTTATAGATATAAAATATTGGATGACTTGTAATTTTCTCCTACTAAATTCAGATAAGACTGAGGTATTACTTATTGGACCAAAAACTGGTACACAGAATTTCTTAAATTATAACTTACATTTAGAAGGATGTACTGTTACTTCATCTGCTACAGTAAAAGACCTGGGTGTTATATTAGACAGAGACCTGTCTTTTGAAAATCATATTTCAAATACTACAAAAACAGTCTTCTTCCACCTCAGAAACATCGCTAAGCTACGTAACATGCTATCCGTCTCTGATACAGAAAAGTTAATTAATGCATTTATGACCTGTAGACTAGATTACTGTAATGCACTACTAGCTGGCTGTCCTGCCTCCTCAATAAACAAGCTACAATTAGTCCAAAATGCAGCTGCTAGAGTTCTTACTAGGTCAAGAAAATAGGATCACATTACACCAATTCTATCATCTCTACACTGGTTACCTGTTAAGTTTCGTATCAATTAAAAAGTATTGCTACTGACCTATAAAGCCCTAAATGGTTTAGCTCCTGTGTATTTAACGGATCTTCTATCGCTACGATCTGTAAGATCACTAAACTCTGGGCTTCTGGTAATACCGAGGATATCGAAGTCCACTAAAGGAGGGAGAACGTTTTCATACTTGGCACCTAAACTATGGAATGGCCTTCCTAATAATGTTCAGGGCTCAGACTCACTCCTCCAGTTTAAATCTAGATTAAAGACGCATCTCTTTAGCCAGGTATTCACATGATGCTTCTCCTAACCGTGTACTCTATAGTTATATCAATGCACATGATCGTCTTTGCTTAATGCTTTGAACAGCAGCTACGCTAATTATTATTCTGTTTTGTTTTATCTCGGGACGCCCATCCCAGCTCCAGTCTGGATCCAGCTTCTCGTAAAGACTTCAGATGACCATCACCTGTGAAGAGACGACTCAACTCCTGCAGGACTTCTCTATATCCTACTCATTAACATGTGTTCTTATTTCTGTGCTATAGTTATTATATTGATTAATAATACACTGCAAAAAATGCTTTTCTTACTTAGTATTTTTGTCTTGTTTTCAGTCCAAATATCAAAAAAATCTTACATTAAGAAGCATTTACTAGACAAGCAAAAGTTTGTCTTGTTTTGGGGGAAAATCACTCAAAATTAAGGGAGTTTTTGCTTAAAATAAGCAGAATAATCTGCCAATGGGGTAAGAAAAATAATCTTAATTCAAACAGAAAACAATGTATTTTTTTTTTTTTTTCAAGTATTTTTTACTAAATATTATTATAATAATCTTATTTACTAAATAATATACATTTGTCTTCCAAGTGCATGTCACGTGACTTGGATGATCGCTCAAGTTGCATGGTGGAAGGTTGAAGAAAGCCAGTTTCCCCATTTAGCCAGGTAGGCAAAATGCTACCGTGGAGTCCCAGCAACATCGTAATTTTTGTAGCTTGTTACGAAATAAAAATCTCTCTCACCTCAGAAACCAGCTTTCCTGTCCTGTCAGCCGTTATTTACTGCACTCGTAGCGCACACTCTTTAGTATATTACGCTGTATATAAAGCGCAAGACAAACTACGAGCAACGTTACGATGTCAATTTGTAAGTCATGAAATAAGTAAAGTACCAATAAATCGCGTAACTGGTTCGACGTGTGTTAGCTGGGCAGGATTTGCATGAAGGTACGATCTGTTCATCAGGAGCAGTTATGATTCATTAACAGTTCATGATGTATTGTGTATTCGCCAAAGTAACTTTCCATAACCTCAAAATGCCACTTTATTTTGTTTTGGTGGCTACTTTATAGTATTAACAAAAACTGATATTTAATAGCTTTAACTCATAGGCCTATTTATTCAACAGTATTACTCATATTCATACAATTTGTGTTTAAGTAGGCTAAAGTGGGACATTTACTTGTGTCATCAATGCTTACCCCATTGGCAGATTATTTTGCTTATCTTAAGCAAAAACTCCCTTAATTTTGAGTGATTTTCCCCCAAAACAAGACAAAAACGTTTGCTTGTCTAGTAAATGCTTCTTAATGTAAGATTTTTTAGATATTTGGACTGAAAACAAGACAAAAATACTAAGTAAGAAAAGCATTTTTTGCAGTGTAGATAGTTAGCTAATCGGTTTGCTTTGTATATGTGCATTTCTGAAATGCATAACATGTACAAATCAATTTAAATTGTAATGTAGACGCATTTTCTGTGAAGCTGCTTTGAAACGATATGTATCGTGAAAAGCGCTTAACAAATCAATTTGAATTTAAGTGAACACAGGAGCAGGAGCCATAACTGCAACTAAAGGACTGCAGTGCCCTCTAGGGGTCAGCTGAAGCATTGCCCTCTCCACTTTACCTGCATGCAGTGCCCAGGCCAGGTGTTTGGGCAGGGGACTGTTCTCGTAGGAGATCGACCGCACCAGCATTCCTGCGCCGATCATAGCAGCGAACGTCGCACCGATAGCCTGCGCACATTCACACCACAGCAATGAGCAAGAATCATCTCTGAATTCAGCAAAACACAGGAACACATTCCCCCTCTCCATATTAAACACATTCCCCCTCTCCATATTAAACACATTCGCCCTCTCCATATTAAACACAATCCCCCTCTCCATATTAAACACATTCCCCCTCTCCATATTAAAGGACGAGCCGGACCCTCAGCAGATGAACAGGGCCGTCCGCTTCAGTCAGAGCCGCTGGCATGAGGGTTAAAGGGTTAGTTCTCCCAAAAATGTAAATTGTGTCATTAATGACTGAGCCTCATGTGGTTGGACACCCGTCAGACCTCCGTTCATCTTCAGACACAAATGAAGATATTTTAGTGTAAAGCTGATGCTGAGAAAGGCTTCAGATAGGCCTCCATTGGCATTCAGTTCATTTACACTCACAAGACCCATAAAAGGCACTAAAAACATCGTTACAAAGTCCATCTCACCACAGTGACTCTACAATCATTTTACAAAGCAACGACAATAGTTTTTGTGCGCAAAAAAAATCTAAATAACGCCTTTATCCAACGCATGCGTGAGAATATGACGCAGATCCGGCGTTCGGACACATGACCCAGAAGAGATTTGTTTACGAGCAGAGGAAGACGCGCGTATCTCAGCTGTTGAATTCTACACTGATCGTGCTTTAGGTCTCGCTGTAAAGCTCAAAATCAGGCTAAAGTGAGCATTTCATGGATTCCCGAACGCCGGATCTGCTCATATTCTCACGCATGCGTCGTGGAGACACACACGGAAGACAAGAAGAGGTTTAATAAAGTCGTTATTTAGATTTTTTTTTGCGCACAAAAACTATTGTCGTCGTATCGTAAAGTTATTGTAGAGTCACTGTGGTGAGATGGACTTTGTAATGACGTTTTTAGAGCCTTTTATGGGTCTTGTGAGTGTAAATGAACTGAATGCCAATGGAGGCCTATCTGAAGCCTTTCTCAGTATCAGCTTTACACTAAAACATCTTCATTTGTGTCTGAAGATGAACGGAGGTCTGACGGGTGTCCAACCACATGAGGCTCAGTCATTAATGACACAATTTACATTTTTGGGTGAACTAACCCTTTAAAGGCACATGTGTGTGAATGAGATCTCTTGCGTACCATCCAGGATCCTCTCATCATGAGTCCCATGAGCGCCGGCGTCCTGCTCACAGCCACCGCGGACAGAGCCGTCACACACACACTTCCAGAGAAGTACAGGTATGTGGAGTGTATCCTGTCCTTCACGTACTGCGGCCAGATCCTGGAACACACACACACACACACACACACACAGCTTCAGTTTCCTGCTCATTCTTAACAACCCAACCCTCTACACACACCTTGGCAATAGAATCGCCTTTGGCTAGTACATTTTTTTGTTTAGTCGCTAGACTGATATACTTTATTATATTATATTATACTTTATATATACATATATACCACCAAAAGTATCAATATCTTTGTAAAACATACACGCTTAACATCAGTTAGCATTAGACTGTTATGATATTATGATAATCAAGCACTATATAATGATAGAACTTTAGTACTTTTAGAACATTTCTGCTAAATGCATAAATGTAGTAATTAGAACTAAAACTGTTGGAAAGCATGTATTAATGCATATTTGTCATTTAACTGAACTTTGGACTGGTGGTGGTGCTTAAGATATTGTTGGTGATTCTGTAAAAAAAATAGATAATAGTAATTATATTATATTATTAAAAGATACTACTAATTCTACTACTAACAACAATATACAGCGCACTAAGGATTGATGAGCTGCTGGGTTCATGAATATTAATCACGTTGACAGCATTCGCTCAAACTGATTTGCTGAAATCAAAACAGAGACAGGAAAAGATGAGCGCCAGCCAATGAGATTGCCGTTTGCACATTAGCTCCGCCCACTACCATATCTTCTGCTTGTTCTTAAAAGCTGAATAATTCCAAAGGAACTTGTTATTTTGACAGGAAAATACAATAAAGAATATTGTTAACATGTAGCGCGTCGATTTTGGGTGGTATTTAAGACTCGCGCTCTCTCTCTCTCTCTCGTGTGTGTGTGTGTGTGAGAAACGCGCTCAGCAAAGTGACAGTTCTTAACACTAGAGTTCACAGTACGTCAGATGAGCTGATCTGAAATCGTATAGATCGCTTGACGAGAGCAAAACTCTCCAGCGCTCATTCAGAGAGTTCAGCGAGTAGAAATATATCTATGCTAACCCTATTCTTAGCATCAAACACACACACTGGTGAGTCAAATCTGAGAATTTATTAGCCAATGGCTAATGATAGATATTATTTAATCGCCCAGAGTGACGATTTACTCGCACTATAGAGGGTTGCACTCAGATTTCCTGCTGGCATGAGATCAGATCTGGCCTTGATGTGGTTTAGGGGCCGTTTACAAAACATAATTTTCAGAAAAACATTTGTGTTTTTGCCTACTACAGTGTTTCGGGGCCTGAAAATAAGATTCAAAGTGCAAGTTTTGTGTAAATTATCCTGTTATCGCCTCTATATAAACTACAAAAACTGTCCGTCGCCGTCATCATAACCTTTGCATTGTTTGAATGATCCGCCTGTATCAAGCTATACCCAGTCCAGCTGCTGGCCCTCCTGATGCCCTAACCCTAACCCTAACCCAGTCCAGCTGCTGGCCTTCCTGATGCCCTAACCCTAACCCTGACCCTGACCCAGTCCAGCTGCTGGCCCTCCTGATGCCCTAACCCTAACCCTGACCCTAACCCAGTCCAGCTGCTGGCCCTCCTGATGCCCTAACCCTAACCCTGACCCTGACCCAGTCCAGCTGCTGGCCCTCCTGATGCCCTAACCCTAACCCTAACCCAGTCCAGCTGCTGGCCCTCCTGATGCCCTAACCCTAACCCTGACCCTAACCCACTCAGTCCAGCTGCTGGCCCTCCTGATGCCCTAACCCTGACCCTAACCCACTCAGTCCAGCTGCTGGCCCTCCTGATGCCCTAACCCTAACCCTGACCCTAACCCTAACCCAGTCCAGCTGCTGGCCCTCCGGATGCCCTAACCCTAACCCAGTCCAGCTGCTGGCCCTCCTGATGCCCTAACCCTAACCAGCTGCTGGCCCTCCTGATGCCCTAACCCTAACCCTGTCCAGCTGCTGGCCCTCCTGATGCCCTAACCCTGCCCTAACCCAGTCCAGCTGCTGAACCTCCTGATGCCCTAACACTAACCCTGTCCAGCTGCTGGCCCTCCTGATGCCCTAACCCTAACCCTGTCCAGCTGCTGGCCCTCCTGATGCCCTAACCCTAACCCTGCCCTAACCCTAACCCAGTCCAGCTGCTGGCCCTCCTGATGCCCTAACCCTGATGCCCTAACCCTAACCCAGTCCAGCTGCTGGCCCTCCTGATGCCCTAACCCTAACCCTGACCCAGTCCAGCTGCTGGCCCTCCTGATGCCCTAACCCTAACCCTGATGCCCTAACCCTAACCCAGTCCAGCTGCTGGCCCTCCTGATGCCCTAACCCTAACCCTGTCCAGCTGCTGGCCCTCCTGATGCCCTAACCCTAACCCTGACCCAGTCCAGCTGCTGGCCCTCCTGATGCCCTAACCCTAACCCTGATGCCCTAACCCTAACCCAGTCCAGCTGCTGGCCCTCCTGATGCCCTAACCCTAACCCTGACCCAGTCCAGCTGCTGGCCCTCCTGATGCCCTAACCCTAACCCTGATGCCCTAACCCTAACCCAGTCCAGCTGCTGGCCCTCCTGATGCCCTAACCCTAACCCTGTCCAGCTGCTGGCCCTCCTGATGCCCTAACCCTAACCCTGACCCAGTCCAGCTGCTGGCCCTCCTGATGCCCTAACCCTAACCCTGATGCCCTAACCCTAACCCAGTCCAGCTGCTGGCCCTCCTGATGCCCTAACCCTAACCCAGTCCAGCTGCTGGCCCTCCTGAGGCCCTAACCCTGACCCAGTCCAGCTGCTGGCCCTCCTGATGCCCTAACCCTAACCCTGATGCCCTAACCCTAACCCAGTCCAGCTGCTGGCCCTCCTGATGCCCTAACCCTAACCCAGTCCAGCTGCTGGCCCTCCTGATGCCCTAACCCTAACCCTGACCCAGTCCAGCTGCTGGCCCTCCTGATGCCCTAACCCTAACCCAGTCCAGCTGCTGGCCCTCCTGATACCCTGACCCTAACCCAGTCCAGCTGCTGGCCCTCCTGATGCCCTAACCCTAACCCAGTCCAGCTGCTGGCCCTCCTGATGCCCTAACCCTAACCCTGACCCAGTCCAGCTGCTGGCCCTCCTGATGCCCTAACCCTGACCCTAACCCAGTCCAGCTGCTGGCCCTCCTGATACCCTGACCCTAACCCTGACCCTGACGCCCTAACCCTGACGCCCTAGCCCTGACCCTAACCCAGTCCAGCTGCTGGCCCTCCTGATGCCCTAACCCTGACCCTAACCTTATGATGCCCTAACCCTGACCCTAACCTTATGATGCCCGCGGTGGAGAGAGCGTTTCTTGTGGTCCTCTATCGCAGGGCGTGGTGGGAGCGGCGGTACTGAAGCTAGATAAACATGTTCAACGTGTGTGTTCTGGATAAAAATGCTGTTCTATTATGGGCTGTTGACATGAATTGCACTCGTGATGGAGCGGTAGTGGAGCGCTCCGCTCTCATACTCTGGCCTGATAGTGTGGGAATGTGGCTCTTACACTGCCTTCTCGATGGCTCCCATCTCATTGGACATCCCGAAGCCGTAATAACACAAAGCCCCCAGACCCACAGCCGCGCCTCCTGCCACGAAGATCCTGCCCATGGTTTCCACTGTGGAGAGAGAAGCAGGACACTCACACCTGTCCTCACTCAGAGTTTGAAGGGTTCATTCGTGTTCAAGGCCTCGTTTCCCACAGGCATCGTGAGCGAAGCTGACCGTAGAGACTGGGCTTCTGTGATCCACTCACGATGCTTTTGGGGAACCAGGCCCAGACTGGCATTGACATCCGTCTCAGCGTCTGGATGTTCAGGGATCACTCAGACCTGCTGCAGTGACGTCAGACCAGCAGAGATCTGAGTGAGCAGTCCGTGTCTCTGCGGTCGAGGTCAGGGGTCAGTCTCCAACACAATAAAGGGTTAACCCGCTTGACCCAAATCAGCAAACCCAGGCTCCAGGGTCGCTTGAAAATCCCAGGCCAGGTGAGCTGAAGTAGGTTAGAAATGACCAGGGTCTAACCCTAGCCCACAAGTTAATATTCATCGATTGCGAAATCATGGCAAACACAGAGAGGAAATCAAAAAAACATAACTTCACTCAATGTGAAGTAGAAGTTATCGTTGGCGAGGTGGAAAAGAGGAGAAAAGTGTTGTTTGGAGGGCACAGTGTGGGCATTACTGATGCCAAAAAGGCACTTGAGTGGCAAAAGGTTGCAGACGCCGTAAATGCTGTCGCCTCACAACCTCAGATCATCAGCGAAATAAAAAAGAAATGGTCGGACATCAAAGTCGAGGCAAAAAAAGTGTCTAGTGCTCCATCGCCAGAGTGTGTCTTCTCGCTGTCTGAAGATGAGTTCACTCTGAATCCTTCCATTCGCCACATCTTCTAGAGCTCAAGATCAGCCATCGGCGTCATTACACATTGTGATGGGGCATTTTATTTCCATCTGACAAGCTACAGATGTCGGTTATAATCTACGTGGAAATGGGAAATAGTTCAAATGTAATGTCTTGCAGTTTTCTGAATGGTTGAGACATACGTTATACGTTATTTTAGCAAAAATAAAACTAAAGGTATATGCATGAATACCATGATTTCTTAGCTGATGAAGACAGTTTACTATGAAAACAACTTTCCCCAGTGGACAATTAATACATCCATCTAGTGCTGGGCGGTATACCGGTTCATACCGAATACCGGTATTAATTTTCTTTATGATATGAATTTTGTTGATACCGCAATACCGGTATATGTCGCTTAAACAACGTTCGGAACGCGGCGCAGCGCGTCATTGTTTGTGAGGGGACCCATTTCATTGATGCACTGTAGAAAGAGCAGTCAGAGCACAGTTGAGATCGCATTACAGCACAGCCTATGGCTGTATCCTATACTCTCATTCACTATTCCCTACGTTATCACTTTATTTGAAGGAGTGAATGAAAACGTGCGTGAAGTCGGACAACCGTTGTGTGTACATCTGCTGTACACTCGTTATTGCGGTGCAATGGGATAGAATGAGTGCACTCAATAATGTCCTCTAAGGTTTCGGACACCACTACAAAGCTCTGTGCCCTCCAAATAATGCACTATTTGAGGTTATGGGAGCGATGTCGGATTCAGCCCTTGATTATTGTTGAGAATTCAAACTACACGCGGCGCGCGAGAGCGCGGTTTCTGCACGGAGCGCTGCGATGAGTTTAACAACGCTCACCACATGGATCATATAGCACTGATATAGACCGGAGCGAGTGCGTTTAAAATTTTTATGGACATATTTCAAAAACTCTAGTGCTCTAGACATGAACCAGAAGTGTGTATGCGCGCATATTTCATCACGTCTTATTAAAATGAAATGTATGCACTGATTACACTGATAACCTATGTCTGATCACGAGCGCGCTGACACGATGGATTATTCAAAAGACGATGTAAGTTAATAAATAAACTGACAATTCAAAGAAGAATGGGCCAAAAAGTAACTGCTTTATTCTTTCTGTGTTAAACTGATGTGTGTCATTCGTTCCGAGAGTCCTGTTAAATGTATTGCTAATATCCTCATTTCTCCTCGTTTTGGCAGTTTGTTGTTATAGAGGGTTAGATTTTTAAAATGCTTAAGGTGCCCTCAACTCAACTTTTAATATTCAGGTGTCTGTAAGTATGATTCTGAGCGTGTTGCAGGTCTGTGTTTTATTGTTTGTTGTCTCTCCACAGCATCATTTTGTTAACCTGTAGGCCTATTAACTCTAGTGTGGAATTTTTCTACAATATTCACTCGTCATGACAGTAAAACAGGGCATTCTAGTCAATCTCCTGCAGTATTTCCTCTCTCAATCAGTAGAAAATGTGATTAACACCCTGTCATGCATAGGGGAAAAAATACCGTCATATACCGTGAAACCGATATAATTTAGAAAAATACCGTGATATACATTTTTGGTCATACCGCCCAGCACTACATCCATCCATCCATCCATCCATCCATCCATCCATCCATCTATCTATCTGCATCTATATCTGCTCCGCCAGACGGACACATTGACAAGAATATCAGTTTTGTACATTAGCTATTTCGTTCTGTTTACCATATTATTTATGAGGATGAATTGCATAACATGCCAATATTATTGCAGAACATATTTCTCATTTCTGTTTGCAAATACGTTTTAATTTGAATTTCTGTTGTAATTTTGTTTTGATTTAGTTTGTTTTACACTGCAGATCGATCTAACGGGTGTTGGTGTCGGCTGTTCATTGTAAGGCTTGCTTTGTGAAGTCTTTGTGTTATTTATGAGAGGCAGTTTTGCCATTTCTTCTACACAACGGTCTGTAGTTTCACACACTTTCACGTGTTCCTTCCATCGGTGTGGCCATTTCTCATTTCAGCCGTTTTTGTGCGTCCGCCTGGGTCAGAGCTTGCGTGAAGGACCGCACATTTTCCCGTCAAGTTTGCTTTTTATAAATACCAATTATTGCGTAGAGAGCGGCGTACGCCTTCTTTTGTGCGTACGCAACGTTTATAAATGAGGCTCCTGGAGTCCGAATCTTTTCCTTTGACTATGTGTAATAAAGACAGGCCTTCAGTAATAATATGAATAAATGTCTCTACAGAAATCCCAGACCGTGTGAAAAGATTCATATTTTCTCCCCACCACCCAAAGACTTAGGGCAGGTGAAGCGGTCAGTTCTCCTCTGGGACGGCCTGATGGGGCTAATGATCAGATCACGGAGACGGATGTCAACACCAGCTGAACGCCGGCCAGCTAAAGGAGTAACAGTGGAGGAATCTTTATAGAAGAACAGAACTGACTCTTAATGGCCGTGTCGGAGGCGGGTTCGAATGCGGCGTTCTGGAGCTGCTCTTGGGAAGTCTTGCTCCGCCGGAGCCCCAGCCTGGCCTTGGTGGAGTAACCCTGAGCGGAAACAACACAACGTTAATAACACAACACACACTCACGAGCACATGTCGGCCTCAGGTGCGGGCGTACCTGCATCAGGGGTGGGCGGGGCTTCATCAGGGCCGAGCGGGTCAGGGTCAGGGGGGTCAAACCCAGGGCTGACCGGAGCCCGGACACAGGGACGGACCGCAGGCATGACAGCCGTGACACCAGCATCACTGTGTGTTAAAACACACACACACACACACACACACACACACACACACACACACACACACACACATTAGAGCTCATGCCTTATGAACACAGCCGGCACAGGAGAACGGGAAGATCTGGGGCCGGTTGCATAAACAGCCAGTTACATAAAAAGTTAGATTGGTCTGATTTGAATCAGAAAAGTAAGACTGATTACATCTTGACTAATTACTAGTGTGTCAAATTAGTTCAAAACACACAGTCTAAACATAATGGCTGAGTTTATGCAACTGGCCCCTGATTAAACTACAAACTCATGTTCGAGTGTATGAATGCTAGCTTTGCCTCACTCCAGTGGCTGAGGCTGTCAAACTATCCCGCAGAACCACATTTACACTGCACTTACTGTAAAAACATGACGTTTAAAAGAACAACTCACCAGTTGGTTTGTTTTCTAATTTCACCTTCGATGCGCGTCTTCAGCTCTGACGTAACAACAGCAGCAAAGTGAGCAAACCCTTCCTGAACCTTCCAGCGTGACGTCACATGACCGCGACAGCCGCGCAATGCACTGTGGGTCATGAAGTCTGGAGTTGACTTTTAATAATTTATGTTCCGCTTGTTTATTTAATATTTTAATATTCATTCATACACTAGAATAACCAGAGGGAATAAATCAATCAATAAAGCGCTGGTCTGATACTGCTAAGGATGAACAATATTGAAATTATTAAATTATTTACTAATACCCGTCTTTTTTAACTGCTTTCAGAACAAAAAACACAATTGGACTAAATATAATTTTTAAACGCATTCACACAAACTGAAGCCAGTTGTTATATTTGAGCAGTAGTGATCATGATCTGTCGTTATGGGTTCGGAGACTCGCTGACGTCATGGCTCACGTGACTCGCGGCTCTCTCTCTCTCTCTCTCTCTCTCTCTCTCTCTCTCTCTCTCTCTCTC
>NC_137113.1:0-52500 GCF_949357685.1 Gobio gobio | reverse complement strand
GTGTGTGTGTGTGTGTGTGTGTGTGTGTGTGTGTTTCAGTCTCAGTCTCTCTAGTGTGTGTGTGTGGAATGTGACACTGATGTGAGAAGATCAGAGAAATCCACCGGAGCTTTGGGTTGATTTTACTTGATGAAAGTCAATTATCTTTTATGGTTATATTGGATTTTGAATGGATGGCTAGAGATGAAAAGTGTGAGAAAATGAGCGTACACTCAGATAAATACATATGCTGATTTTTTTGGTGGTGATGTAAAATGTTTCCGGAGTCATGCAAGACAGAACTTGTTTCCTAACCGCGTCTGCTGGACACCTCCTCTCCTCTCACTGTGTTATTATCTCCGGTCACATATTTCACTGGTTATGACTGAGGCCTGTTATCTGTGTTCAGATTCCTGAGTCTCATCCCAACGCTTGGCCATCTCTGAACTCTGGCTCATTAGTACAGGACAAGCGTACTGTACATTATTTAAATACTCTTTTACTCTACTGTTGCTGTTCGTGTTAATGTATTTTTGTGCTAATGTCCTAAAATACAGTGATTATAAATCTTTTTTAGACAGGGGGTTTGGTCACTGATTCCAGTTAACATAACAAATATTGTAATTAGTAACGTAATCCATGACATTACACATTTAGGATAATATAATATTACTGCTTTTTGATTACTCATATCGTTCCAAACCTGTCAGACCTTCGTTCCAAACCTGTCAGACATTCGTTCCAAACCCGTCAGACCTTCGTTCCAAACCCGTCAGACCTTCGTTCCAAACCTGCCAGACCTTCGTTCCAAACCCTCCAGACATTCGTTCCAAACCCGTCAGATCTTCGTTCCAAACCTGTCAGACCTTCATTCCAAACCAGTCAGACCTTTGTTCCAAACCTGTCAGACCTTACCTCTCAGACCTTCGTTCCCTTCATTCAAAACCCGTCAGACCTTCATTCCCTTCATTCAAAACCCGTCAGACCTTTGTTCCCTTCGTTCCAAACCCGTCAGACCTTTGTTCCAAACCCGTCAGACCTTCGTTCCAAACCCATCAGACCTTACCTGTCAGACCTTCGTTCCCTTCATTCAAAACCCGTCAGACCTTCGTTCCCTTCATTCTTAACCCGTCAGACCTTCGTTCCAAACTTGTCAGACCTTCGTTCCAAACCCGTCAGACCTTCGTTCCAAACCCATCAGACCTTCCCTGTCAGACCTTCGTTTCCTTCATTCAAAACCTGTCAGACCTTCATTCCCTTCATTCAAAACCCGTCAGACCTTTGTTCCAAACCCGTCAGACCTTCGTTCCCTTCATTCAAAACCTGTCAGACCTTCATTCCCTTCATTCCTAACCCGTTAGACCTTTGTTCCAAACCCGTCAGACCTTTGTTCCAAACCCATCAGACCTTACCTGTCAGACCTTCGTTCCCTTCGTTCCAAACCCGTCAGACCTTACCTGTCAGACCTTTGTTCCCTTCGTTCCAAACCCATCAGACCTTACCTGTCAGACCTTCGTTCCCTTCATTCTTAACCTGTCAGACCTTCGTTCCCTTCGTTCCAAACCCATCAGACCTTACCTGTCAGACCTTCGTTCCCTTCATTCTTAACCTGTCAGACCTTCGTTCCAAACTCGTCAGACCTTACCTGTCAGACCTTCGTTCCCTTCATTCAAAACCTGTCAGACCTTCATTCCCTTCATTCCTAACCCGTCAGACCTTCGTTCCAAACCTGTCAGACCTTCGTGCCCTTCATTCCAAACCCGTCAGACCTTCGTTCCTTTCGTTCCAAACCCATCAGACCTTCGTTCCAAACCTGTCAGACCTTACCTGTTAGACCTTCGTTCCCTTCATTCAAAACCCATCAGACCTTTGTTCCCTTCGTTCCTAACCCGTCAGACCTTCATTCCAAACTCGTCAGACCTTACCTGTCAGACCTTCGTTCCCTTCATTCAAAACCCGTCAGACCTTCATTCCCTTCATTCCTAACCCGTAAGACCTTCGTTCCCTTTGTTCCAAACCCGTCAGACCTTCGTTCCAAACCCCTCAGACCTGTCAGACCTTCGTTCCCTTCATTCAAAACCCGTCAGACCTTCATTCCCTTCGTTCCTAACCCGTCAGACCTTTGTTCCAAACCCGTCAGAACTTACCTGTGAGACCTTCGTTCAAAACCCGTCAGACCTTACCTGTTAGACCTTCGTTCCCTTCATTCAAAACCCATCAGACCTTTGTTCCCTTCGTTCCTAACCCGTCAGACCTTCATTCCAAACTCGTCAGACCTTACCTGTCAGACCTTCGTTCCCTTCATTCAAAACCCGTCAGACCTTCATTCCCTTCATTCCTAACCCGTCAGACCTTCATTCCAAACTCGTCAGACCTTACCTGTCAGACCTTCGTTCCCTTCATTCAAAACCCGTCAGACCTTCATTCCCTTCATTCCTAACCCGTAAGACCTTTGTTCCAAACCCGTCAGACCTTCGTTCCAAACCCCTCAGACCTGTCAGACCTTCGTTCCCTTCATTCAAAACCCGTCAGACCTTCATTCCCTTCGTTCCTAACCCGTCAGACCTTTGTTCCAAACCCGTCAGAACTTACCTGTGAGACCTTCGTTCAAAACCCGTCAGACCTTCATTCCCTTCATTCAAAACCTGTCAGACCTTCGTTCCCTTCGTTCCTAACCCGTCAGACCTTCGTTCCCTTCGTTCCTAACCCGTCTGACCTTCGTTCCCTTCGTTCCAAACCCATCCGACCTTTGTTTCCTTCGTTCCAAACCCATCAGACCTTCGTTCCTTTCGTTCCAAACCCGTCAGACCTTTGTTCCCTTCATTCCAAACCCATCAGACCTTCGTTCCCTTCGTTCCAAACCCCTCAGACCTTCGTTCCTTTAGTTCCAAACCCGTCAGACCTTCGTTCCCTTCGTTCCAAACCCATCAGACCTTACCTGTCAGACCTTCGTTCCCTTCATTCAAAACCCGTCAGACCTTCGTTCCCTTCTTTCCAAACTCGTCAGACCTTCGTTCCAAACCTGTCAGACCTTCGTTCCAAACCCATCAGACTTACCTGCCAGACCTTCGTTCCCTTCATTCAAAACCCATCAGACCTTCATTCCCTTCATTCCTAACCCGTAAGACCTTCGTTCCAAACCCGTCAGACCTTTGTGCCCTTCGTTCCAAACCCGTGAGACCTTCGTTCCCTTTGTTCCAAACCCGTCAGACCTTCGTTCCAAACCCCTCAGACCTGTCAGACCTTCGTTCCCTTCATTCAAAACCCGTCAGACCTTCATTCCCTTCGTTCCTAACCCGTCAGACCTTTGTTCCAAACCCGTCAGAACTTACCTGTGAGACCTTCGTTCCAAACCCGTCAGACCTTTGTTCCCTTCATTCCAAACCCATCAGACCTTCGTTCCCTTCGTTCCAAACCCCTCAGACCTTCGTTCCTTTAGTTCCAAACCCGTCAGACCTTCGTTCCCTTCGTTCCAAACCCATCAGACCTTACCTGTCAGACCTTCGTTCCCTTCATTCAAAACCCGTCAGACCTTCGTTCCCTTCTTTCCAAACTCGTCAGACCTTCGTTCCAAACCTGTCAGACCTTCGTTCCAAACCCATCAGACTTACCTGCCAGACCTTCGTTCCCTTCATTCAAAACCCATCAGACCTTCATTCCCTTCATTCCTAACCCGTAAGACCTTCGTTCCAAACCCGTCAGACCTTTGTGCCCTTCGTTCCAAACCCGTGAGACCTTCGTTCCCTTTGTTCCAAACCCGTCAGACCTTCGTTCCAAACCCCTCAGACCTGTCAGACCTTCGTTCCCTTCATTCAAAACCCGTCAGACCTTCGTTCCCTTCGTTCCTAACCCGTCTGACCTTTGTTCCCTTTGTTCCAAACCCATCCAACCTTTGTTTCCTTCGTTCCAAACCCATCAGACCTTCGTTCCTTTCGTTCCAAACCCGTCAGACCTTTGTTCCCTTCATTCCAAACCCATCAGACCTTCGTTCCCTTCGTTCCAAACCCCTCAGACCTTCGTTCCTTTAGTTCCAAACCCGTCAGACCTTCGTTCCCTTCGTTCCAAACCCATCAGACCTTCGTTCCTTTAGTTCCAAACCCATCAGACCTTCGTTCCCTTCATTCCAAACCCATCAGACCTTTGTTCCCTTCATTCCAAACCCATCAGACCTTCGTTCCCTTCGTTCCAAACCCCTCAGACCTTCGTTCCTTTAGTTCCAAACCCGTCAGACCTTCGTTCCCTTCGTTCCAAATCCATCAGACCTTCGTTCCTTTAGTTCCAAACCCATCAGACCTTCATTCCTTTAGTTCCAAACCCATCAGACCTTCGTTCCCTTCATTCCAAACCCATCAGACCTTCGTTCCCTTCATTCCAAACCCATCAGACCTTTGTTCCCTTCATTCCAAACCCGTCAGACCTTCGTTCATCTGCGGAACACAAATTAAGATCTGTGATGGAGTGTCTAACAGCACCAAAGACTGAGACGGAAGAGAAGAAATGGTTGAATAAAGTCATTATTTTATTTTTATTGTGAACAAAAAAAGTATTCTCGCCGCTTCATAACATTAAGATTGAACCACTGGAGTCACATGGACTATTTTGTCCATGTCTTTACTGCCCTGGTTGTGGTAATAACTGCAGCCTATGGAGGGGTCAGAGAGCTCTCTGGCTTCATCAGAAATTTTAATTTGTGTTCTGAAGATGAACGAAGGTCTGACGGGTTTGGAACGACACAAGGAATTTATAACAGAATTATCAGTTTAGGGTGAACTAACCCTTTAAAGAGGGCAAGCTTTAACTGAACTGACACCAACATTGTTCTTGCTCCGTCTGTGCAATAGCTGTGACCTTCAGCTGCTCAGGTCTCTGGGAATATCAATGGCCAAAATTACCATTTAAAATCAGAATATGAGCATAGCTCACTTACATTCACTAAAATATTGAAATGTTAGCGAGTGATTGACTGTCAAAGCGCAGTTTGAATGCCCCGCCCCCAGCTGAACTGGAAGTTTTGATTGGTTTTGCACTGCGAGCCAGACGTGTCTGCTATTGGCTGAAGCGAATCAGACCTGTCTGCTATTGGCTGAAGCGAATCAGACGTAACCCTTACACAGCAGATACTAACTCTAACCCTTACACAGCAGATACTAACCCTACACAGCAGATACTAACTCTAACCCTTACACAGCAGATACTAACCCTTACACAGCAGATACTAACCCTTACACAGCAGATACTAACCCTAACCCTTACACAGCAGATACTAACCCTAACCCTTACACAGCAGATACTAACTCTAACCCTTACACAGCAGATACTAACCCTAACCCTTACACAGCAGATACTAACTCTAACCCTTACACAGCAGATACTAACCCTAACCCTTACACAGCAGATACTAACCCTAACCCTTACACAGCAGATACTAACCCTAACCCTTACACAGCAGATACTAACTCTAACCCTTACACAGCAGATACTAACCCTAACCCTTACACAGCAGATACTAACTCTAACCCTTACACAGCAGATACTAACCCTAACCCTTACACAGCAGATACTAACCCTAACCCTTACACAGCAGATACTAACCCTAACCCTTACACAGCAGATACTAACCCTAACCCTTACACAGCAGATACTAACCCTAACCCTTACACAGCAGATACTAACCCTAACCCTTTATCAGAACTGAAAGAGTTTTTCACACCGTGATGAGGTGATATTAATTTCATCATCTGCACCCTTTTCTGAAAACGGCTTCATCTGATCCTGAAACCACACGTTTCTGTTGTTGATTGTCAGGCCGAGGTTATTTGCTTGTGAAACTGACTGACTTTTTTTGTTTTTGAAATAGCGTTATATTTTAGGAAAGTTTTAAGCTTTTAATTGAAACCCTACCCAACATCCTCTGCTGTGGGATCAGTTTTCACAGTGTGTGTTAATTAGTGTTTACTGAAACTACAATCTCTATTATTATTACCACTCGTTTGTCTTTTGCTTCCAGAGCAACCTTTGCTGTGTAAGTCTTCTCGCTTTGTGCTGTGAATACATTTCAAATTATGCACAGTAATAATAGCTATAATAATAGTAAAGTAATAATAGCACATTGCCTATAGCAACACCATAGTAACGCCGATAGCATCATTACACACCCTAAACTCTAAACCCTTCCTCAGAAAATGTACAAATCTAGCCATCTTGCCTTTGATAGTCTCTTTCTGCCTTAAGGAAATATTAAATCAGATCATTTATGAAAACCAAAACTAATATGTTGGATTGTGAAGCATAACCCATACATACTTTACATTTGACTGCCATTAGTAATCAGGCATATGGAAATGAGTGCTACTAACTATCCTATAACCTTCAGTCCATGTCTGGAGAGATTAATAACATTAAATGAATGACCTGCAGTAACACGTGTCAGAGAAACACACGCTACCACACATGGACTGTCCACTGCAACAAGACCAGCTTCAGATGAATTAATGATTAAACTCTGATTATAAAACTGGGAAATGCTCATATACATTAGATTCAGATTATGACTTTGAAGTGGAGAGCTTATAGCAGAATAATAACTCAAGATCTGCGTGGTGTTACTGTCATAACTCATGTACTGTGTGTTTTATTTCAGAGGAAAAGGATGAAGGAATGATCTGAGAGTGAGAAACCGGCTGAACACTATCATACACAAGAATGCGCATTAAATATACCATTTCTGTCATCTTTATTGTGACTCTGGTCATCATAGAAAAGGAAAACAACATTATTTCAAAGTAGGTATTCTCTCAATCTCTTCCTCTTTTCTTCTGTATGTGTGAATAACAGTCAGAGAACACTTTAAAATCAAACGTTGTCTGGTGTTATTCAAGTTTCGGTTTCTATTGTTAGAGAAATGGCTTCTTTGAGAAGAGACATTAAAGGGATAGTTCACCCAAAAATGATCATTAAACGTCTCATCATTTGCTCACTCTCATGCGGTTCCAAACCTGTTGGACTTTCTTTCTTTCTGTGGAACAGACAAAACCCCCTTCAAAATATTTCGGTGTTTTGCAGAAGAAAGAAAGTCATACATGTGTGAAATCATGACCCAAAAAAAGGAGAAATTATCAGGCAGAAGGCGGTAGTGAAGCTTCAATAAAAACACATTTTTATTCAAAAGAAAAATAATATAATTAGGAAAAAAAAACATTTACATATTAACAGGATGCAGCAGACCTTCAACGCAATTACATTTACATTTTACATTTAGCCATTTAGCAGACGCTTTTATCCAAAGCGACTTACAAATTTGCAATAGAAGCAACTAGGACAGTCAAGGGCAACAATTTTTTGTATTTATTTTTTATTATTAAATAGACAAACAGAAAATGAATAGAGTGATAAGTGCTATTCTTGATTGGCCAGGTGCTGCTGGAAAAGATTACCCACAAATAAAAAATAAAACAAATAGAAATAAACTAAACCCACAGATGGCCACAGGTTACCTAGGTTGAATAATAATAAAGTGACCGAACCACCACACCACTTCTATCCACCGGTGAAGGCAACCCCACAGCCACCGTCAGGTCAAATAGAAATCTACAACAAAACAAACAATAATATTAACAGTGTAATGCAAACGGAACAAACAAGTCAACACTGTCTTAGTCCCTTTTTTTGTCTTTGCTGTGGCCTCAGTTCTCATTTGGTCAACTCTGGTGCAACATCCAACAAAAAAAAACACAATCTCAACCATAATTCAACCTAAAATAAATGGTAATCGTGCATCCCTGTAAGGGAAAACACAGTCCATTACTGAAAATAAATATTTACAATACAGAGGAAAAAAGTCACGTACCCAAAACATTTGAAAAGAAATAAAACATTCAGGATGAACATTAAAATCATTCAAACATTTAAAACTCCCTTTTTAAACCCTTTATGTTTTAAATAAAAATTAAAATAATACCTCTACCATCCGTTATTTTGGTTTACGACACTAAAAAATGCAAAAAAACGGACAAAATAACATCATCAATAAAACACGTGTTAAATACACATGGCCACGCGATCATCGGATAATAAAACTACTCCCTCCTAAACGGTCATCATGTGTTCAACACTCAATGTTCCACCAATGACATGTGACTGCACATAAGCGATCCTAACATTTGCTGGTCTATTGCCTCCATGCAACACGTAAACCTGCCGCGACTTCCATTCACGAATCGTCAGCGGAAAAACAAAGGGTGGAAGTGGACGAACAGTTCTCATCACTTCCTTTTATAGAATTGAGGATGATGGGATTTGTAGTTCCTGAAACACGCCCCGTTACACATGCTTGGAAGGACATGAGGGTTAGGGTTAGGTGACAGGATGATCATTTTGAGATCAACTGGCCTTTTAGCACGAATCGTACCGTTCATGGTTTCTTGTCTTTTTCAGGGTGTCTGATAAACTGACCACGAAGCTGACCCCGCTGACCCCGCTGCTGCTGCTCGGCCCGTCTCTCTCGTCGGCTCCGCAACACAATGTCTCGTCCGACCAACACGTGAATCATCATCTGGAAAACTCGACGTGGTCCATCCAGGAGAGCGTCTCGCCTGCGTCCGCGGCAGGAGGACGGAAGCACATCCTTCTGCTGGCCACCACTCGCACAGGCTCCTCTTTCGTCGGGGAATTTTTGAACCAGCAGGGATCAAATATGTTTTACCTGTTCGAGCCGCTGTGGCACGTGGAGCGCATGTTATCGGTGGAGACGGGCGGGACGAACGCAAGCGTCGCCGGGCCGGCGTATCGGGACGTTCTGCACCAGCTGTTCCTCTGTGACTTTTCCCTGCTGGAGAGCTTCATCGAGCCCGCGCCGGAGGATCATGTGACCGCTGCGCTCTTCCGCCGCGAATCTAGCCAGTCTCTGTGTGAAGATTCCGTCTGCACGCCGTTTGTTAGGAAAGTATTTGAGCGTTACCATTGTCGCGTGCGGCGCTGCGGGCCGCTCAACCTGACGCTGGCCGCTCAGTCCTGCCTGCAGAAGGAGCATCACGCCATTAAGTCCGTCCGTGTGCGGCAGCTAGAGACGCTACGGCCGCTAGCCGAGGATCCCAGGCTCGACATGAAGTTCATCCAGCTGGTCAGGGACCCTCGCGCCGTTCTCGCCTCACGAATGGTTGCCTTCTCCAGCAAGTACAAGATCTGGAAGAGGTGGGCCGTGGACGGAGGAGACCTTCCAGTGGACGAGGATGAAGTGAGAAAACTCAAAGGAAACTGCGACAACATCCGCATGTCTGCTGAGATCGGACTCAAGCAGCCACCATGGCTACGCGGACGCTACATGCTAGTGCGCTATGAGGACATCGCGCGATTCCCAATGCACAAAGCTGCAGAGATGTACAGCTTTATAGGCATACCCTTCTCCACAACAGTGGAAGAGTGGATCCTAAAAAATACTCAGGCATCAAAGGAGGTCAGTGGAGTTTACTCCACCCAGAAGAACTCCTCTGAACAGGTGGAGAAGTGGAGGTTCAGCATTCCCTTTAAACTGGTTCAGCTGGTGCAGAAAGTGTGCGGCCCCACCATGACTCTGTTCGGATATAAGTTTGCGGAAAACGAAGACATGTTGACAGATAAATCTGTAAGCCTGATCGAAGAGAGAACATTCTCATGATACTGCACATACTTCATGAAGAAGAGTGCTGGGATGTTTGTGATATGATTGAACAAAAATTTGAATAACGAGTAACTTGCATAACCTCCTTAAGCAGTACTGAACAATGAAATATATAAGTCAAAAGTGACGTGTTTGTTAAAAATGCATAGTAGACATGATCATTGAGTTATAGGTATAGCAGGTGTTTGAGGACTTTTTACTGTGTTTGTTTTGAGGGAAATCAGACGTTTGTGAGCGGCTGCTGTGTGTTCAGATGCTCCACTGCGGAGATATCAAAGACACAGGGATTTACACTAACTCATGCAGTATTTCACCAAACAAGGGCTCTTTCATTTCATAATTATATTCATACTCTGACTGGTCAGTTTGTTGAGAACATATAGTCTCTTGTAATACAGCTTTAAATTTTCCTCAAGGGATAAATACAATTCTTATATAATAATCTTACCCTAAATTCTTGATGCATTTTCTGTGTTGTAAAGATTTTATCAAGCAAATAATAAACCTGTGCTTTTACTTTACTTTGAGTGGTAATGCAAAGCCTAAACATATGGGACGTGTGAACGCAGATCTCTTTCAGGGCTGTTGCAAAAGAATACTTGCGTTCGGAAAGGCAGGAGCTGTTTTCTAAATCTGCAAGTACTAATTAGTGTCTACACTCCAGGAATACACAAACCTCAGTGATGGCCCTGAAACACGTGGTAGTATGCCAGTGCTCTAGCCTAACTCTCTCTGGTTGTATCTGTGCTCTAGGTCTGCCATACTCCTGGGTCGGTCAGTCATGTGCTAGCACTTAGCATTGTCCTGCCTTCGAGGAGGAAGAACCTGCTCGCTGTGGCAGCAGTTAATCAGCTGTTGCGTTTATTACTGTGCCGTCTGCTATTTAGAGCACCAGTGAAACTCTAACATGCTCATTTGCGCAGAACCCCTCCTGTATGTGGTACAGACGGTTTACTCAAACCGACCTCGCCCTCCCACCCACACGCAGAAAGACAGATTTCAGAGGAATCGCCCCATGCCTCCAGCTGAACGTTTGTGCTCAGTCTGTGGAGGCAAGCTTAGGTACAGCTTACACAATCTCAAACCTAACTTTTGATCTAAAGCTTATGTGACAACATATGAGTGCATCTTGCATCAAGAAATGTATAGCTCAAGGACATTTTAAGCTTGATGAGATCTAAAGGAACAGCGTGGTTTATGTGGGCTGTGTGCAGAGGGTGGAGCATGTGTATATGGTCGGAGCAAATATAGAAGAACCCAACCGCGCTCCACAGTCTCTGAGAGCCCTTTTTCCTTGCAAGTAAAATGAGGCCATTAAGCTCCACCCGGCATCCAGACCACCCCATCAGATAATCAGTTAACCCTAAACCTATCCTAACCCATCAGATAATCAATTAACTCTAAACCTAACCCTGCCCTAACCCATCAGATAATCAGTTAACCCTAAACCTATCCCTACCCTAACCCATCAGATAATCAATTAACTCTAAACCTAACCCTGCCCTAACCCATCAGATAATCAGTTAACCCTAAACCTATCCTAACCCATCAGATAATCAGTTAACCCTAAACCTATCCTAACCCATCAGATAATCAGTTAACCCTAAACCTAACCCTAACCCTACCCTAACCAATAAGATAATCAGTTAACCCTAAACCTATCCTAACCCATCAGATAATCAGTTAACCCTAAACCTAACCCTAACCCTACCCTAACCAATAAGATAATCAGTTAACCCTAAACCTATCCTAACCCATCAGATAATCAATTAACCCTAAACCTAACCCTATCCTAACCCATCAGATAATCAGTTAACCCTAAACCTAACCCTATCCTAACCCATCAGATAATCAGTTAACCCTAAACCTAACCCTAACCAATAAGATAATCAGTTAACCCTAAACCTATCCTAACCCATCAGATAATCAATTAACCCTAAACCTAACCCTATCCTAACCCATCAGATAATCAGTTAACCCTAAACCTAACCCTATCCTAACCCATCAGATAATCAGTTAACCCTAAACCTAACCCTAACCAATAAGATAATCAGTTAACCCTAAACCTATCCTAACCCATCAGATAATCAATTAACCCTAAACCTAACCCTATCCTAACCCATCAGATAATCAATTAACTCTAAACCTAACCCTATCCTAACCCATCAGATAATCAATTAACTCTAAACCTAAACCTACCCTAACCCATCAGATAATTAGTTAACCCTAAACCTAACCCTATCCTAACCCATCAGAAAATCAGTTAACCCTAAACCTAAACCTAACCCTACCCTAACCCCATCAGATAATCAGTTAACCCTAAACCTAACCCTACCCTAACCCATCAGATAATCAGTTAACCCTAAACCTATCCCTACCCTAACCCATCAGATAATCAGTTAACCCTAAACCTATCCTAACCCATCAGATAATCAGTTAACCCTAAACCTAACCCTACCCTAACCCATCAGATAATCAGTTAACCCTAAACCTATCCTAACCCATCAGATAATCAGTTAACCCTAAACCTAACCCTACCCTAACCCCATCATATAATCAGTTAACCCTAAACCTATCCCTACCCTAACCCATCAGATAATCAGTTAACCCTAAACCTATTCTAACCCATCAGATAATCAGTTAACCCTAAACCTAACCCTACCCTAACCCATCAGATAATCAGTTAACCCTAAACCTATCCTAACCCATCAGATAATCAGTTAACCCTAAACCTAACCCTACCCTAACCCCATCATATAATCAGTTAACCCTAAACCTAACCCTATCCTAACCCATCAGATAATCAGTTAACCCTAAACCTAACCCTACCCTAACCCATCAGATAATCAGTTAACCCTAAACCTATCCTAACCCATCAGATAATCAGTTAACCCTAAACCTATCCCTACCCTAACCCATCAGATAATCAGTTAACCCTAAACCTATTCTAACCCATCAGATAATCAGTTAACCCTAAACCTAACCCTACCCTAACCCATCAGATAATCAGTTAACCCTAAACCTATCCTAACCCATCAGATAATCAGTTAACCCTAAACCTACCCTAACCCCATCATATAATCAGTTAACCCTAAACCTATCCCTACCCTAACCCATCAGATAATCAGTTAACCCTAAACCTATTCTAACCCATCAGATAATCAGTTAACCCTAAACCTAACCCTACCCTAACCCATCAGATAATCAGTTAACCCTAAACCTATCCTAACCCATCAGATAATCAGTTAACCCTAAACCTAACCCTACCCTAACCCCATCATATAATTAGTTAACCCTAAACCTAACCCTATCCTAACCCATCAGAAAATCAGTTAACCCTAAACCTAAACCTAACCCTACCCTAACCCCATCAGATAATCAGTTAACCCTAAACCTAACCCTACCCTAACCCATCAGATAATCAGTTAACCCTAAACCTATCCCTACCCTAACCCATCAGATAATCAGTTAACCCTAAACCTATCCTAACCCATCAGATAATCAGTTAACCCTAAACCTAACCCTACCCTAACCCATCAGATAATCAGTTAACCCTAAACCTATCCTAACCCATCAGATAATCAGTTAACCCTAAACCTAACCCTACCCTAACCCCATCATATAATCAGTTAACCCTAAACCTATCCCTACCCTAACCCATCAGATAATCAGTTAACCCTAAACCTATTCTAACCCATCAGATAATCAGTTAACCCTAAACCTAACCCTACCCTAACCCATCAGATAATCAGTTAACCCTAAACCTATCCTAACCCATCAGATAATCAGTTAACCCTAAACCTAACCCTACCCTAACCCCATCATATAATCAGTTAACCCTAAACCTAACCCTACCCTAACCCATCAGATAATCAGTTTACCCTAAACCTAACCCTACCCTAACCCATCAGATAATCAGTTAACCCTAAACCTAACCCTACCCTAACCCATCAGATAATCAGTTAACCCTAAACCTATCCTAATCCATCAGATAATCAGTTAACCCTAAACCTAACCCTACCCTAACCCCATTATATAATCAGTTAACCCTAAACCTAACCCTACCCTAACCCCATCATATAATCAGTTAACCCTAAACCTAACCCTACCCTAACCCCATTATATAATCAGTTAACCCTAAACCTAACCCTACCCTAACCCCATCATATAATCAGTTAACCCTAAACCTAACCCTACCCTCTAAACTACCAATCTATGTATTATATGATATAAAACAGGCAGATACGACTATGTGCATAACTTGTTCGAAAAGCACAGATATTTCAAGTATTCTGAGTCCAAACCTTTAATAATAAAAAGACCCAAAAGCAATCACTGTCTCAATCTAAAACTTACTTTAGCTGGACAATAACTTTTCTCTAGAGTTGATGTACAGCCAAAACAATCTCTCTTTCATTAATGTCCTGTGAGAATGTGTTGCAATAACAGGACAATGATTCAAGATTGGCTAGGCTGGACAGCAGCTCTAGATGAAAGCCATTGTCCAGTTTAATCATTAGTTATTAACTTAAGGGCCGTTTACATGACAACGTTTTCAACTAAAAACAGAAAGCTATGGCCGTCCATTTACACGACGGCAGTGTTTTTGTGGCCTGAGAACGCAAACTCGGCATGCACATGCGTGTTACGTGTTTAGTCTAAAGGCATGAGCGTTTGAATGCGCATGTGTGCGGGTGCATAGTCTTTCTTTACAAAGCGACATCGCCAATTACATGTCTGGCATGTGTACTACAACGTTTTAGTCGTTTCCGCGGATCCGTGTGAACAGGAATTATTTTGATAACATTGTCATCTGTACAGAGGAAAAATAACTTTCCGTCATTGTCGTGTTAACGTACCTTTAGTTCATTTATCAATACAGCAGCGAATCATCATCCAGCTGATGTTGTTGAATATTCCCAGTTCTCAGAGTACACCTGTAGCCATACTGACTCATTTACAGCTGAGGGGGAAAATTCATGAACGTTTTGTCAGATAATTAATAACCAATATGCTTTGTGTTTTAAAGCATTATAGAAGAGAACAGATTAAATCCAGATCCAATCATGTTGTCATGATTGACAAAGAACAACTGTAAGAGCTACAGTCGAGGCTCACTCGCATCCCATTCCCACATTTGTCCTCAGTAAGTGATGTCTAACCTCAGGACGGCCCGCGTCTGGGAATGAGGCGACCGGAGAGAGGAAATAGGCACACGCACCTGAGCTTGACTGAGTATATAAACAGTTCCACTGATTCTCCTGGTTTCATAAGAGTTTCCTTCAGGCCAGAACAGCCCCTTCATAAAGTTTTAACCAAAAGAATTAAAAGCCCTAAAGCAGCGAAAAGCAATGACAGGGATCAGACTGTACAAAAACCACAAATGTTTTTTTATGCATCAACATCATTTTGTTCTGTTTATAATTGCAGTTCTTCTCCATCCTCTCAGACATCTCAAGGCATTTTTATAGCTGCCTCCTTTTCACTTCCTTTAACTACATTCACAGTGACTCTGTGTTTGTCTTTTAGCTCAGAATAGATTTAGCTGCAAACAGTTCACATTCCTTTGTGTGTGTGGCAAACGCCATGTGTGTTAGTGGCTACTTCATGCCCAAAGTTAGTGAAGACTTCAGATATTTTCTCTCTCTCTTTGTCTAACTCCCAGTTTAGTACAAATGGAAGCAAGGATATTTCATAAAGCTCAAGAAAAATCCAACCTCTCCCTGCAAAGCATTTAATCCTGCAGTCTGTTCCATAAGTGTACTGTACCATCTTCACACTCATGAAGAGTTTATGATTGACTCTAGGCAGGTTCAGACACAAACTAAAGCAAAGCAGGGTTAGTATCATGAGCCAAATGAAGTTTCTAAACGACTCAGTGTGATGAACCGGGAGAGTTTTTGAATTTTTTTGAACTGAAGCAACACACACATAATTTACTCCCTTATTACTACTACCTAACCTAACCTAACCTAACCTAACCTAACCTAACCTAACCTAACCTAACCTAACTCTAACAGAGTTTGTGTAGAGAGACATTTTTTCCTGAATAATGGCTCAATGTTGATGTAAAGTCCACTACTCCATGCTTCCTTAAAGTCCCCCTGCAGGATCAATAATTGTATCCTGTAAAACTCATTATTGATCACCAAAATTATATATTCCAAATACATTTCCAGTGAAAATATTTTGCATTTAACTCTACACCCTTGCTTTAATTTGTAAATGTGGATCCATGAATAAATAAATGAGTATATTTGTATATTTACTCACTCACACCAGCTTATATAGATCCACTCGCTCAACTTTACTGTAGTAAACGCTACACGACGGAAAGAAGAAGTACTGGTGTAATTCAGCCACATGTGTTTGAAGCAGAAACAGATTCAGAGGAAGAAGTGGAAGAGTGAATTATACAGGTTGATGTATACGAATGGAGAGAGTTTTATATATCACATAAATCTACCCTATTTTTTTTTTCTACTGAGAACCTGCCGTCTCTTGAGACTCCAGAGGGAAATGATTGTCATCTGATGTCCTGCGTCACATGATCCTCACAGGACTCTGAGGATGTCTTTGTGCTGCTGGGATGTTCTTGTCTTCAACACTGTGCCACATAAAAGATTTCACAGAGAAGGGTTTAAAGTTATTAAACTATATATGCCTGAGTCTCTACTAAAGTCTCAGCCACAACCTAAGAAACCCTCTCATTTAGTCATTTAGGCCCTATTTTTAAAGAGCAGGCACGGCTGCGGTGGGCCTATCTGAGCAGCAATAAAGCACACGAGACAGACGTAGTGAACTTCATCCATCTTATTCACTCTTTCACTTCCGTTCTCACACATTACATCATTACACAACACACAAACACAACAACAGCCATTTGTAATATGAATGTGCAAAGGTTCCTTTTCTAGTCATTTTAACTGTTCGGAACAGCTTGTTTTGCTGCTTGATATGGCATCTCATGAAAGGTCTAAATGATCTCAGTCAGTTTTATAATGTCGGTTCATTTATAATAAAATACTTATGCATGTTTAATAAAAACATGAGAATGATATTTCACTGCTTCTGATTGACCTAGTTATAATAATAATAATAATAATACATTTTATTTGTACTGCACTTTACATTTGGAACAAATCTCAAAGAGCTACAGTTAAGATCATTTAAGAAGGATAAAATACTAATAGATTGAATGGTTAAAAGTCATAAGTTCTCCTAAAAAGAAATGTTTTTAGTCCTTTTTTAAAAGTCTTAGTAGTTTGAGGTGCCCTCAGATGGTCGGGGAGGGCATTCCAAATCCGAGGAGCGGCAGAACAGAAAGCCCGATCACCCGCTGAGCAGTGCTGAGCTTTGTCTTGGGGAGAAGGAGGCGGTTTGAGTTTGTTGATCGAGTTGTAGTTGAAGGTGTGAGTAGTTCTTTCAGATAGGGGGGGGGGGGGTGGCATTTCCATAGATGCACTGGTGGGTTAGAAGGGAGACCTTATAGTCAATCCTGGCGGTAACAGGAAGCCAGTGAAGTGAATGGAGAATGGGTGTGATGTGATCGTATTTTCGAACTCTCATCAGGATCCTAGCAGCACTATTCTGAACGTACTGCAGTCTCTGCAAGCTTTTGTTAGGGATCCCGGTGAGAAGTGCGTTACGGTAATCCAGTCTGGAGGAGACAAAGGCGTGGACCAGTTTTTCAGCATCTGCTAAGGATAGCGTTGGACGGAGTTTTGCAATGTTTCTGAGATGGTAGAAAGATGTTTTGCAGAGGTTTTTGATATGGGCTTCAAAGCTGAGTTGTGGATCAAATTTTACACCAAGATTGGTGACTGTTGAGATGGGAACGTCATGACCAGAGAGTGTTATACCAGTTATGGAGGAAGACTGGGTTTGATGTGGAGTGCCAACAAGAATTGCCTCAGTTTTAGAGCTGTTTAACTGGAGGAAGTTGTGCTTCATCCACATCCTTATCTCCTCCAGACAGGCGGTGAGTGTTGAAGACGGAGATGATGTTGTTGAAATGGAGTTGTGTGTTTCTGATTTCATGTTATCCAAGCCATGCCTAATAACACACAAAACAAGCCTGACTCATTAAAGAACACAAATATCACAGAATAATTCATATTTAAGGGCATTTATTTTTTTGTAGTAATTCGTTTTCGTTGCATTTTAACCCCTTTGACCAGCAGATGCCGCCATCTTGTGGCTGTTCTGAGAACTTTTGTGAAGCATTTAGTTAAATTGATCAGAGTTTAGAAAAGCGTTGTTTATCCCATAACTACGCTATGAAGTTATTTTTTGTAAGTGATTAGGACTAACTGATTCCAGTTAAAAACCCACAGCAACTTCTGGAGTGAAATGTTATATCTGTGCTGTGGTGCATCATGGGTAAGGCGGGAGAAACCAAGTGTGGATGATGAAGGGTAACATTTGTTGTTTTAAAATTGAACAGTTGTATAAAGGTAAAATATCAATACATGGCTGTTAATGATTATATTATATTGATTAGAGGAAGTACTAAAACTTTTTCTAAAATTGAGGTTCATATGTTTGGTGAATTTGATTAGTGTTTGCTTACCTGACTATTGGTGTAGTGGTTGTGCCCCTGTATAGATGTTCACAGTTTGGCTGTGCTTTGGCAGTCTGGTGCTGTTGCTGGATGGGATTGATTGAAAGAAGATTAACCTATGAAGGTATTTTTGGTGCAAAACAACCTAACATGTGTGAGAGTGAAATTTGTAGCTGTAGAGCATGTCCACACATGTGTATCAATACATTTGAAGTCACAGAGAAAAATCTTCTAGGAGTTGTAAACTTCCTCTCCTTTAAACACAGCACAAGAGTTTCACCGTCACACATTTTTCACTGCAGGCGCACAAATCCTGTTCTATAGAACAGGTCGTATACGAATCACACATGAAGAAACTCATACACACGTTTGCTCCAGCTGCTGCAGTGAATATGGTGCAAAACGCATTCACACACCCGTATCAAACATGTGAAGCCACGGACAAATTTTGCACATCCGCAAATTAATATGTGAATCCATGCAATGAGAGTTGTAGAATATCTGGTCACAAATGCATTATTTTCTTTGATATTTTTCTAACATAATCACAAGTCCAATCACTACAACTGCTTGAATCTGCTGCTCCGAGTCTCATGCTCTGTTTTATGAGGACATCAGAACATGCTCTTGATGTTGATTTGACTGAAGAATCTCAGTGTTGTTAGTTTGACAAAAGCCTGGTCTATGAGGGCACTAGTTTTACCGGCACACTGGTGACTAGATAAATGTGGACGCTGCCCTGAGTTCAAGTATTTGTTTGTATGAGAGTGATAGTGGTTTTTGGAGCATTATATCGAAGAGTAATTTGTGTTTGTGACACTAGAGGGCGTAGAAGTATTTTGAGTATGTTTAAATAAGGGGCTGATGAGTTACATGTGCGCATATGGAAGGTCAAACAAAGGCTGCGTTCGAAACCGCATACTCATTGAGTAGGTACTCATTTTCAATAAGTACTTACTTAACGAGCTCTAAAAGAGTAGGTACTATATTGCCTGATCTCGTTAAGTATGAATGCGATCCGCACTTTATGCGCCATGTTGACGTTATCATGTGACCTACGACGTTATCTCAAGCGCAACAACTTGAAAGAGGAGTGACAGGTTTAATTCATCGATCTATAAATATCTTAATATTGATTAAACTTGCTAATTTTGTGGGCTTGTTGAAGAAACAGCTGCCCATTAATTTTGTGATATTAACAATAAAGCTCTTTCTTTGAATAAACTGCTGTGTGCTTATAAATGAAGCTCTTTCTTTGAATAAACGGCACGGTCCGTATAATTTTCCCATATATTCCTTGATGGTATGAATACTTCATAGCACAATAACATTAATATAAAACAAATTATTACAACATAAATTATATATTTATTATTATTATTATTGGGGTTTACATTTATAATGAGCCAGGGGGACCAATAATGATTGGTTTGCAGTGATCTGCCAACCAATCACGAGGGATTTTTCTTTTTTAAATCAGCCAATAGCCAGCTCACTTCAGCCAATACTGAGTGAGTAAATTCAAGTCTGGCCGTTGACTCTCTGGTTTCGCTGCTATTCATATGCTAATTAGAGGCGTCGCACCTCCGCGCGGTCTCTCAGCGGGGGGCTCTCCACCTACGTCATGGTTCGTTTACGACAATTTGTGGCACAGACGAACGCGACGTTCGCTGCCTCTAAATTGTCGAAAACTGCCGAAAATTAGGGAGATTTCCGGGAGTCTACAGGCGTTTACGGGGTCGAAAATCCCACTTTTCATGCAGTGTTCCCTGATGTTCAAAGGGAAGTGCAGGTCAAGAACCACAGGGGCATGATCGGATACAACTATAGCGGAGTAGTCAACTTTCTTAACCATTGATATAAACAAGTGGTCTATAAAAAAATAATCTAGTCTAGAAAAGGAGTGATGGACATGAGAATAAAAGGAAAATTGTTTAGTCAATGGGTTTAAGAATCTCCAAGGATCCACACAGTCATTCTGTTGCATAAATTGAGAAAAGGCCTTTGCCATATCAGACACATTACTACTAGTAGTGGACCTATCAAGCTGAGGATCGAAAACACAATTCAAATCGCCAGCGAATAACAGATGATGCGTAATTAGTTTAGGAATTAATGATAGGAGACTATTTGCAAAGTGAACATCGTCCCAATTGGGAGCATAAACGTTAACTAAAACCACCGGGATTTGAAAGAGGGATCCAGAGACAATAATGTAACGACCGTTAGGATCACAGATTGTGTCAGAAGGTATAAAATGTACCCTCTTATTAATTAATATTGCCACCCCCCTTGATCTGCTATTAAATTTGGAATGAAAAATTTGACTGACCCATATCTTACGAATTCTATTGTGATCATTCAGTCTTAAATGTGTTTCTTGTAAAAACAATATATCTGGTTTGAAAGATTTAAGATGGGAGAAAACTTTAGCTCTTTTAACAGGACCATTTAATCCTCTGACATTCCATGACATCAGCCTCACAGGATGACCTCTATCATCATCATCACCTATATTACCTGTATAAAACCGAAATTAAAAGCATGCAGGGGTTCCCATGTAAAATAAGTTGTAGCCATGAATTGTAAATGACAAAAATGAGATGGAAGATACCACAGAATCCAGAGGTAAACAAAGCTGCCAACCACCCAAACCACCCCCATTCCCGAACCCCCAATCGAGAGGGAAAAAAAACAACAACAAAAAAAACAAAAAAACAAAACAAAAACAAAACAGAAACATTATAGTTTCTAGATCTAATTCCCCAACAGAGGATGATCGCAGATAAATGTTAACAACAAACTTCCACAGTATACAAACTAACATCAAAAGGAGTCATACAGAATATGAGTGAAGCTCCCTTAAAAATAAGTTCAGAAACAAAAAATAGTGTCGAAAACTGAGTACGTTATCCGGCTTAATAAAATCAAGTGCAAGATAGCCAGAAGTCCTGCGCCACCTCGGGTTTTGCACACAGTTGCGAAAATACTTTTTTTTTTTTTTTCATCTTACCGGAGGAGGCAAAAGGAACGTCCTTACACATTATTCCTCACTCCAGTTAGAATGGTAGAACTCGTTGGCTTCCTCTGGCATGCCAAAAAAGTGCGTTTTTCCCTCATGAGTAACATGGAGCTTTGCAGGGTACAAGAGACCGAATCGGACTCCCTTTTCGTAGAGCCGAGACTTCACCTCTTTAAACGCTGCTCGCTTTTTCCCCAACTCAGCGCTGAAATCCTCGTGGAAAAACACCTTGTGTCTACGAAAGGACCATTCCCGCTGTTGCCTGCTGAATCTGAATATGCGATGCTTGTCCTGGAAGAAGTGAAAAAAAAACAGAAACACTCTGGGTTTGGTCTGCTTGGCCCTTGCATCATTAGTTGGGTTGGGTCCGACTCGGTGGGCACGAGAAAGAACAAGAGGACTCGTGAAGAATTCCTTCCCCAGTACTTCCTCAAAAAAATCAGTCATAAATTTAATCGGGTCTGATCCTTCCAACTTTTCAGGAATGCCCACCACTCTCATATTAGATCTCCGTGAGCGATTTTCGAGGTCATCCAGCTTGTCCTTCAGATACACGTTCTCTTTCCGTAACTCATCCATTGAAGCTTCGACATTCACCAGCCTATCACTGTAGTCGTTTAGTCCATCTTCAACCTCGCGAAGTCGTTCATCATGCGCTTCGTAATAGGATTTCACTTGTTCCAATGTCGCGTTTACGAGTGACAGTGCGCCGGCCAGTTCTGTTTTTAAAAGAGAATGAACTACTTGCATCATGTCAGATAGAAGAGCTGACCGGAGTTTTTCGAGATCTTCAGGTAACGCCGTTAAGCCCGCAGGGAATGGCGCCATGTCGTCGGCCTTGCTCGAAGCTTCGCCGTCTCTGTCGCCAGTTTTATTCCGAAGTTGCTTTCTACTCGCCATTTTTGTTCCACCGTGATTTAAGTAATAGCAGCTGCCAGATAATCTATTGTAGTGATCGTATAATGGAAAAAATTACACCAAATAAACGAAAGCGGTCAGGAGCTACACTCATGTGCGCCTACTCACGCCATGCTTATCCCGGAAGTCTAAATTATATTATAAAAGCCAAAAATGGTTTTAATCTCATGAGGATTCAGCATTATTTAGAAGAGGAAAGAATGTTGGGAAAGTATGAAAAGGATTAGAATGTAGAAAGATGGGATGTGCAAGTAGGGAAGCAAGAGCATTATTAGTGTTGAAATGATGGGAAGGAGAATATAAATGGTTAAAGAAAGAATTGTTAAGGAAGAAACTGAAGAGAAAAAAAACCTAAAGAGAAAGAACTTCTGTACCTTCTATTTGTGCAAATATTTAAATGAGAAAAATTACAATGCCCAGTTAAATGATTAACCTGATTGTTGTAGCTTGAATAGGCTGAATTCAGGCAAGGCCTAACAATTTACATTTCATTGATTACAAACCAATGAGAAAGGGGAGGTACAAGTTTTCCATTGCAATGAAACGTCTCGGTTACGTATGTAACCCTCGTTCCCTGAAGGAGGGAACGGAGACGTACGTCGGAACTGACCGACGAATTGGGATCTGATCTCAGAGACCAATCTACTTCGAGTGTATTAAAAACGGGCCAATGGAGATTGGCATGCGATCCACGCATTCCACGCACCGCCCCGCAGCGCGGGTATAAATAAGGAAGTGGAATGCTTGATCATTGCTTTTTTCTGCTGAGGAGCCGAACTAGTGACTCGGCCCCCTAGCGGAAGCACAGCACCTGGCGACGGGACGTACGTCTCCGTTCCCTCCTTCAGGGAACGAGGGTTACATACGTAACCGAGACGTTCCCTTTCAGTCGGTCACGTCCAGAGACGACAGAGCGGGCTCTGTCAAGGGAAAGACACGGGGCTAGCCGAGTAGGGTAGCTGGTACCGTGGAAGAATACACATATGGGGTAGCCGTGAGGGGACCGCTACATATGGAACCCAGCCTACACACACGTTTCACAAGCATACGGGTGCAGGCCTGGCGTCAGACGGCCGCAACGTCTGGCACCGCAGGGGTGACGGAGGAGCTCGACAGGGTTAGCCGTTTCCGGGGAACACAACTGGAGAAAAATAGACGCACGTATCCGGCCCAGAGGGCGGGAGTGGCGTTGCAAGCCGACACTTAGAACGGGCACTTAGCGCTACTGGCCACTGGGGGCGAGGATGCGGGAAGATACCGGCTCTACACGGAGGCTATAGAATCTAGCGAACGTGTTAGGTGTCGCCCAGCCCGCAGCTCTACATATATCTGTCAGCGAGGCGCCTTGAGCCAGCGCCCAGGAAGAAGCAACACTCCTTGTTGAGTGTGCTCGCAACCCGAACGGGCAAGGCACGTCTTGGGACTGGTAAGCCAAGACGATAGCATCCACTATCCAGTGGGCCAACCTCTGCTTGGAGACAGCCTTTCCCTTCTGCTGGCCTCCGTAACAGACGAAGAGTTGCTCTGAGGTCCGAAAGCTTTGAGTCCGGTCGACGTAAGCGCGGAGAGCGCGGACGGGACATAACAAAGCCTGGGCTGGGTCTGCCTCCTCCGAAGGCAGCGCTTGCAGGTTCACTACCTGGTCCCGGAAGGGAGTGGTAGGAACCTTGGGCACGTATCCAGGCCGGGGTCTCAGGACAACGTGAGAGTTGGCCGGCCCGAATTCTAGGCACGATTCGTTGACCGAAAGTGCATGCAGGTCCCCTACCCTCTTGATGGAGGCCAATGCCGTCAGAAGCACTGTCTTCATTGACAGGATTTTAAGCTCCACAGACTGCAAAGGCTCAAAGGGAGGGCTCTGAAGTGCTCTGAGCACTAGAGCTAAGTCCCAAGAGGGTAACGAGTTTGGACGAGGAGGATTTAGCCTCCTCGCACCTCTGAGGAACCTGACGATTAAGTCGTGCTTTCCTACGGACTTACCTTCGACTGCGTCGTGATACGCCGCTATTGCTGCGACGTACACTTTGAGGGTGGAGGGAGACAGCCTTCGCTCCAGCCCATCTTGCAGGAAAGAAAGCACGACACTAATCGAACACCTTCGGGGGTCTTCCCGGTGGGAAGAGCACCATTCAACGAACAGGTTCCACTTCAAAGCGTAGAGGCGCCTCGTAGAGGGGGCTCTAGCAGAAGAGATGGTGTCTACCACTGCCTGTGGTAGACCACCTAGAACCTCCGCGTCCCGTCCAGGGACCAGACATGGAGTTTCCAGAGGTCTGGACGCGGGTGCCATAGAGTGCCCCGTCCCTGAGAAAGAAGGTCCCTCCTCAGGGGGATCGGCCAAGGAGGGGCTGTCGCGAGGAGAGTTAGTTCTGGGAACCAGGTCCGGTTGGGCCAGTAGGGCGCAACTAACAAGACCTGCTCCTCGTCCTCCCTGACCTTGCACAGGGTCTGTGCAAGAAGGCTCACTGGGGGAAACGCATATTTGCGCAGGTCCCGGGGCCAGCTGTGCGCCAGTGCATCCGTGCCGAGGGTGCCCCCGGTCAGGGAATAGTACCACTGGCAATGGGTCGAGTCCGGAGAGGCAAACAGGTCTACCTGTGCGGCTCCGAAGAGGTCCCATATCAGCTGGACCGCCTGGGGATGGAGTCGCCACTCCCCCGGAGGTGTCGACTGGCGAGAGAGCTCGTCGGCTGTCTGGTTCAGCGCACCTGGGATGTGAATGGCACGAAGCGACCTCAGATGCTTCTGACTCCAAAGGAGGAGGTGGCGGGCGAGTTGGAACATGCAACGGGAGCGTAGACCACCCTGACGGTTGATGTACGCAACGGCCGCAGTGCTGTCCGTACGGACCAGTATATGCTTGCCACGTAGCGGCCCCTTGAGGCGGCGCAGTGCCAAGTGTACCGCTAACAACTCGAGGCAATTGATATGCCAATGCAATTGAGGTCCCGTCCACAGACCTGAAACTGCATGCCCGTTGTACGTGGCCCCCCAGCCCGTGGAGGAGGCATCCGTGAAGAGCACAGCATGCCTGGACACTTGTTCTAAGGGCACTCCGGCCCGGAGAAACGAAGCGTCGGACCATGGGCTGAAAGTTTGGCGGCAGTAAGGAGTCACTGGGACCCGGTACTGGCCGCTCTGCCACGCCCACCTCGGGACTCGGCCATGGAGCCAGTGTTGAAGCGGTCTCATATGAAGCAATCCGAGCGGCGTTACCGCGGCTGCAGATGCCATATGCCCCAGGAGCCTCTGAAAAAATTTCAGTGGGACCGCCGTCCTGTTCTTGAACGAATTCAAGCAGTTCAACACCGACCGGACCCGCTCTTCCGTGAGGCGCGCAGTCTGGCTGACCGAATCCAGCTCCATACCGAGATAAGAGATCCTCTGCGTGGGACAGAGTTTGCTCTTCTCTCGGTTGACCCGAAGGCCCAACAGGCTGAGGTGACTGAGCACCATGTCCCTGTGTTCGCACAAGTGTTCCCGAGACTGGGCGAGTATAAGCCAGTCGTCGAGATAGTTGAGGACGCGAACGCCGCGTTCTCTGAGCGGAACAATGGCTGCCTCTGCGACTTTCGTGAAGACGCGAGGCGACAGGGACAGCCCGAAGGGCAAGACTTTGTACTGATATGCCTTCCCCTCGAACGCAAAACGTAGGAACGGTCTGTGTCGAGGAAGGATAGAGACATGAAAGTACGCGTCCTTCAGGTCGATCGCTGCAAACCAATCTTGGGGACGGATGCATTCGAAAATGCGTTTCTGCGTTAGCATCCGGAACGGGAGCTTGTGCAGGGCCCGATTCAGGATACGCAGGTCCAAGATTGGCCGTAACCCACCCCCTTTCTTGGGTACAATGAAGTAGGGGCTGTAGAACCCCGCCTTCATATCGGCTGGAGGAACCGGCTCGATCGCGTCCTTCGCCAGCAGGACATCGATCTCTGACCGCAAGACCTGGGCATCGCTGCTCCGCACGGAGGTGAAGAGGATGCCCCTGTACTTGGGAGGCCGGCGAGCGAACTGAATCGCGTAGCCGAGTCTGATGGTACGGATGAGCCAGCGAGACGGCCTGGGGAGCTGAAGCCAAGCCCCCAGAGACCGTACAAGCGGGACCAACGGCACCACAGACGTACCCGGGGTGGGGCAGCGAAGTGGAATAGACAGACCCGACTCGGGAGGCCCGGAGGCGGCCCGGAGTGTTGTCCGAATATTCCAGGGTGGGGCAGAGTGTGGGTGAGAAGGCCCGGGGGCGTTCTCGGTGCCCACACTGCTGCCCCCTGGCGAGGGGGAGAGGGGAGGAAAGGAGTGGCAAGGCCCGGGGGCGTCGCGCACTGCCAACCTGGCCCTCTTGGGGCCCAGGGAAAAAAGAAACTGCTCTTTTATTGAGAATGTGGGTGCCGCTGGACTCCGGAGAGCCAGCGGCAGAGATGTAACACCAGTCGGGGCCCCCCGGTCCTCCTCCGGGGGGTGGGAGAAAGATGCGGACATCATCTCCCTCAGAGCAGCTCCCGTCTTCCCTGGGCTGCCCGTCTCAGGGCCGCTTCCCCTTGCGCTTGCCGGCTGGTTTAGCGGAGCCCTGAGCGGGTTGGGCGCCTCCCTTACGTCCGGCACCCTGCTTTCCCGGTGGAGGCTGCTGCTTGGGTTTCGCAGGGGCGGAGGCGGACGCAGGGGGACGCCCTCGGCGACGAGCAGGCGGAGGTGCTGCCGACGACGACTGGGTGGAGGCAGCAGCGGGTCGTCGGGGCAGGATGTTCTTGATGGCCTCCGTCTGCTTCTGGGCCACCGAGAACTGCTGGGCGAAGCTCTCGATGGCGTGGCCGAAGAGGCCGGCCTGACAGACAGGGGCGTTGAGAAACCGGACCTTGTCGGAATCACGCATGTCTGCCAGGTTCAGCCACAGGTGGCGTTCCTGGACCACTAGTGTGGACATCGCCCGACCCAGGGAGCGTGCAGTGACTTTCGTCGCCCGGAGAGCGAGGTCAGTCGCCGCACGCAGTTCCTGCATAACACCCTGGTCGGAACTACCCTCGTGCAATTGCTTTAGCGCCTTGGCCTGGTGGACCTGCAGGAGCGCCATAGCATGCAGAGATGATGCGGCTTCCCCGCAGGCGGTGTAAGCCCTGCCCGTGAGACCGGACGAGAACTTACCCGCCCGGGAGGGGAGACGCGGGGCACCCCGCCAGTCCGCAGCGGTCTTGGGACACAGTTGCATCGCCACAGACCGCTCGACTGAGGGGATTCCCACGTAGCCCTTAGCCGCACCACCATCGAGAGTAGTGAGGACGGAGGAGTCAGTCGACCGTGAGCGAGCGTTGTAAGGCGCTACCCACGATTTCGTGATCTCCTGATGCACTTCCGGGAAGAAAGGAACCGGGGCGGGGCGCTGAGAACCAGCACGGGCCGTCCCGAGAAACCAATCGTCCAACCGCGAGGGTTCGGGACACGGTGGAGGGTTCCACTCGAGCCCGACACTCCCGGCGGCCCGGGAAAGCATAGCCGTAAGTTCTGGGTCGGACTCGGGCAACGCTGTCACACCCGAAGGGGGCAGCGCAGCCGAATCTTCATCCTCAGAGCCCATTAGCTCGTCCCCCGATGCTGCAATCGACAGCATGTCCTCAGCCGGAGCCCCAAAAGAAACGCCTGGGACCTCCCGGGGGAGGCCAGCGCGCTCTTCTGGAAGCTCCACCGGCGCAGCGGAGGGGGGAGGGGCCCGAGGAGCCGTTTGACCCGTCGGGGAAGCCCTCACAGTAACCCTCAGGTCCCCACCAAGGCCATCAGCCAAAGTAGCAGCCCTCTGCTTTGCAGCGGGAGGACCACTAGATCGGGGGATGCGCAATGGTGCTCCGCCTCTTTCGAGGTAATGGAGTCTGGACCGTAAAACTGCGATGGTCATGTTCCCGCAATGGGAACATGAGTCATTCACGAACGCAGCCTCAGCGTGCTGAACGCCCAAACACGTGAGACAACGAACGTGACCGTCAGCTGGGGACAGATATCGACCGCATCCAGAAACACACGGTTTGAATGACATCTTGAAAAAGACGCAGGGTCAAACCGTGTTGCTCTTTTAGAAAGGAAACTGCTCTTTTAACGTGCTGAAGCACTCAGGGAGATGACCGCGGCACCACACAGTACAAAGGTGCAAGCCTGTGTGTGCACTCAGAAATAGGAAACGCCCAGCGAACCAACAGCTGATCTCCGTCTGAAGCGGCACTCGCTGACGCACTGTCACACCCGCACTGCAAGCAGATCCTCTCACGAGACTCGTCAAAACACTCTTCGTAGAAACAGGAAACATTCACTGTTCGGCTCCGAAGTAGAAAAGCAATGATCAAGCATTCCACTTCCTTATTTATACCCGCGCTGCGGGGCGGTGCGTGGAATGCGTGGATCGCATGCCAATCTCCATTGGCTCGTTTTTAATACACTCGAAGTAGATTGGTCTCTGAGATCAGATCCCAATTCGTCGGTCAGTTCCGACGTACGTCGAACGTGACCGACTGAAAGGGAACTCGCAAGTGTTAGCAAATTCCTCTCTGGGAGCGACAGATTACAGGGGACCTGATCGGGGAAGTCATTTTACTGGGAATGTAATGAAAGTTGTGTGTTATGTTAACTTAAGGCATTCACTCTACAGGGGTCACACAGAGATCCAAATGGTCAAGAGTTCAAATGACACCATAAACACCTGGTGACCTGATGCTCTAAACACAGATCTGACTTGTATAAACAGCATCATTTAAAGAGATTGCCCCAGGGGACCTGGGTGTGATAATGATCACAATACAGCAGATTGTGTAAACACAACGGCAACAACAACTTAAGGTGCAACTGATCTGACTGCATTTACACACAGTCGGATCTGACTAGGCATGTGCCGGTATCAAATTTTCATGTTGCGATTAATTGCTGAAGCTTTTATCACAGTATACGGTATTATCACGATAATGAAATTTGTTGCAAAATTTGTTGTCATACTATAACAGGTTTAATAACTTTCTAATAACAAAATAACCAAACATTTAAATATAATAAAGCAATACACAAAAATGTATAAAGTAAACATATTTAAAACAGATTAAAGAGCTAAAGAATTATAAAGAACAATAGGTAACACTTTACACCAAGGTCTCACTAGTTAATGCATTAACATCAACAAAGAGCAAATAGCTACATTTTTACAGTTATTCTTCTCTGATAATGTTAGTTAAAAAAGCAACTGTTAGGCAGTGTAAGCTCGGGTTCATTAAATAATACAGTTACAACTTTTGATATTAATAATGTGCTATTAAATGCTGGGTTTTAGATTTAAATTTAATACACGTTTTAGAAGTATTTTTCATTGTCAGCTTGTTAATGAATGAACTAATGTTAAATAATGGAGCCTTATTGTAAAGTGTGTGACTGAATAACAATCAGAACATATTTAAACAATATCTAGGGCATGTGATTTAGTCCAGATTAAAATATAAAATGTTTAAGTTTGAAAATGAATAGCCTTAAGTCTTTAAGTATTTGTTATAGTTATGTGATGATCACCGTAGCGAATACAGAAAACTGTTTTGTTTACCAGGGATTACCGGAGAAACGGCTGCATTTCTGCTGTTGCGTCAGCGCCCTCTGCTGTCAGAGAGTGAATGTGCACTTCATCCAAGGCACGTCCTTCACTCGTTCCGCCATGTGCTCATGCACGTTGGGTTTTGTTTACATCAGTGCTCGTTCCTCTTTGATGTATTGTTCATTTTAAACGGTTGATGGGTAAAGTAAATGCATTCTAAAAATCGGAATAATAGGTAGGCTAATAAATAAATATTCACGGTATTTTGAAGTGCCCACGATAACAATATTGTGCATGTTCATTATTGCGGTATATCGTATTACCGTTTACCGGCACATGTCTAGATCTGACCATTATTAATCAGTTTATCTGACCTTTTCCTTTACAGAAACATGATCATGATAATGATACATGTCTTTGTAAACTACAACAAATTTTCTCAGAATGGCATAAAACCGTAACAGGTTAAAGCCATCTACAACAACTATCTGGCTAAGACCAGTAAAGGAAAAATAAGATAGCACCATCTATCTTAATTAAATTTGTGTAAAGGTTCAATATTAAACTGTATTTCTCTCTGTGCTTGTTTTCCTTTCAGGGGAATGGCTGCCACCCTTCAGATCCAGATTCCACTGGGTCTGAAGCTCAGGACACACACACAACTTAACATCTAGGAGATGGAGTGAAGAGACTTCATGAAGCCATTCACACCTCACAGCACACATAGTTAAATGGCTTCCCAGTATAAAAACTGGAATAAAATTATACAACACAGATTATGGTAGGATAGACACCACCCATCTCTTATACACATACACACATACATACACAACACACATCCTTAATTCTATCACCGCACAACATATTTTTCCTGGCATGGATCATGGGACTATCCAGGCCAAAATCATTCACATAATGCAAATTTATCATACACTATTAATCTTAATACATACAGGACAAAATGAATTATTTTCATAATTCCCTTTTTATTTGGTTTGAACAATTTTATTTTCATAATTCCCTTTTGATTTTTGGTTTGAACAATTTTATTTTCATAATTCCCTTTTGATTTTTGGTTTGAATAATTTTACGGCTTACAGCCATGACAACTTCCTGTATGTAAACACTGCAAGATGCATAAAACATGTGCATGGCTTTATCACACAGTAATTGATGGACAATTAATTGATCAGTAAACTGATGGACAAAATGTTTAATATGTCCAGTCCTTAGCATTGTTGAAAACTGGAAGGGCCCCTAGTTTCCAACATATGACTAATGACAATAAAATATATCTAAAGACTTAGATCTGGGATGCAGGCATTTCTATAAATTAAGTAAACAATTCTCAGGCAGACCTGCATCATTGAGTGTGACTCCGCCTGTACATCAAATGCGCAGAAGATGAGTGCCAAAGTTTAACTAAAGATTTTAAATCTCTTTTTCTGTAAATCTCATTCTCTAAGTAATCTGATTGAAACATAAGAATTCAATAATGATTTGCATTTAAAACAACTGATACAAACAATTTTATAATGGCAATTATCCAATTGTGTATTTCCATGTTTAATTATGTGATATATTTGAATTATACATTACTGCTGGTAAATATACTGTTCTATTGATGGTTTTGATACCCTTCCTTCAGTTCATCCAGACCATGTTTAAATTCCACTTCAATATCACTAGTGGTATTGAAGAATCTGGTGATCAAATGAGACTTTCTCACTAAATATATGACACTGAGAAATGAGACCGTTTTTACCACTCGCACTTCTGACAAGAGTTTATCATGTGTTGTTATTTTGATGTTCTTGTGATTATCCAACAACTCTCTTTTTCCATCTCACAATAACCAAAAATTCATCGGTGTTCAATTATTGCATGGCTATTCAGAATTTGTTCAGGTGTCTCGCACACAATGGAGCATCATCAGTGAAATGATTCCTTCACCCATGGAGATCTGACCTTCTCTCATTTCTATAAGCCTCCTCATTTCCATCACTCTTTCTTTTTGTCTCCTTCTCTTGCCCTGTCTCTTCCCCTCCTAAAGCTGAGCTCTGGCTGATAGTCTTTTCATTTTTTTTTTTACATTTTCTATACTAAAACAGCTGTCAAATATGAAATGTTTAATTTGGTGTTAATACTTTATTAGGCAATTATTTCGCAACATTTATTACATTTAACACATATGAACACTTGCATATTGTTGCCCTTAAAGGTCCCATGGCATGAAATTTTCATTTTATGAGGTTTTTCAACATTAATATGAGTTCCCCTAGCCTGAATATTGTCCCCAAGTGGATAGAAATGTTGATCGGTGTAAACCCGAGTTCTGGCTGTCTTTCTCTGCCTTTGAGAAAATGACAGGCCAGACGAGCCAATCCTGAAGTCTCCTGTTATGACATCAGAGCAGGAACGGTTTCCTCCCTTTCCTCCGCCCAGAGAATCTGGCACGCCCATGCAAGCGCTCGAGAGATCATGGCTTGTGAACGAGTGAACGCTGTCAGTTTCTCAGTGTTTGGATGTACAGATGAAAACAGAAGTCTTTTTTCAGTTCCTTCTGATCTGTGATCAGTGATTTCTGATGTGTAGCTAATTATTTATTATTCGTGCACAATCAGCGGCTTCTCTCTCTCCAGACAGAACGGTGTTTTCATGGTTTCTATCTTGTGAGTCAGTGTTTTTGTACGTCCTCGTCGCGTCTATCTGTTCTACAATGTGCATACCCAGATAGCAGACCAACACTGAATCATCGTTGAATCAATGTTAATGCATCAATTAAAATATCATTGAATCAATGTTGAAATCTAACATTGATCAGTCGTCAGGTTTGCACCTTGAAATAATGTTACTTCAACGATGAAAAATAGATCAAGATGGCTATAAAATCTATATTTTTTCAACTTTAATTAAATCACTTATTTAACACTGAATCAACATAGAAACACTATAACATCAATCTTGCTTTATGTACAGCAGGATTCTATGCCAGTTAATTTTCATGTTAGGCTGCAATTGATATGATTTTGTATCAAAAAGTCACTCAAAGTAAACAACATCCTTCAGTTTACATGCAAATGTATTTATTTATGCCCCCACAGTTTCAACAGGAAATCTCACATTGACTTAAAACAATTACATCAGAATTTATAACACAAGTGAAAAACATGACAACCTGCATCTGCAAAATGGAAGTAAATACAAATGGAAACTCGCCAATAAAGACAGAAATGGGACAGTACTACTGAAAGAAAAAAGGTAGAAGAAAGAATGAAATACTCTAAACTCAGGGGTTTCCACCACGACCTGTGCCCCCAAGCCTTTCAGGGGCGTAACGGAGCCATTTTTGCACCGTCCCAGCAAAGATACACTCTGATGCCTCCTTTTTATCAGCATTCCCTTGTAATGCACCTAAAACAACAAGATGTTAGTAAATATTTGGAAATGTGACTAATTATACATTACAAATGTACTACAAAATTTTACTACATTGTACTACAAAAAAAGTTCAAATGGAAATGTGATCAAAATCTTTACATTCCAGTTAAAACACGCAGAATTTAAATTCAAGACAATTTAATTTTAATGAATTTTAGTATAAACTTTTCCCTTTAAAGCACCTGCAGACACACAGGAGGAATGAATGGAAAAGCAAGGTGAAAATATCTTCAAATATCTATCTTATTTTATCTAATATTAATACTGTATTTAATAGTAAATAATAGTAAATAAACAAATAAAGTGTGAAAGTGAAACAAGTAAATTAATAATCAAATAGCTAAATTAATAAAAGAGGAGCTGGATAGGCTACACTATGGTTTGGAAGAGATTATCCATTTTACAACACGAACTGGAGGTGCAGCAGTTTGCTAAATTTCTGCAGTTTGATATAGCTGCCTACAGAACTTAAAGATCTCACTCTTCTTTCGTTTTCTTTCTTGCTGCATTAAAGATTAAATTGGAATTCGGTAATTGTGGCCGGCCCTCGTGAGCTAATCACTCAGGCACAGCTGAAGCAGAGCTACTGATTGTCCTATTTCCCCTCACCATGCCACAGGGCAATCAGTTCTAGATCTGCTTCAGCTCTGTGATATCTGCACGAGGTCCGACCAGAAGAACTAACATGCCTGAAATTCATCCGACCGTCCGATCGCCTCTCGTTTCTCCCTGTACACTGGACGAATATGGGATGATTTTACTAATAAAATGATTAACAAATGCATGCACAATTATCCACAAACAAATTCCTTTCAACTTGTGTGTGCTAAATACAGAATTACATGAATGTGCAGCATTTTGTACAAATAGAGACATAATTGTGAATACGATTTTGTATTAGTGTTGGTCAGAATCTGTGCGTGCAACGAGTAAGATGTGCATTTGTGGATCCGATGCCGCGCATGCATTCATTGACTCGTTTGTGAATCGATCCTATTGTCTCAATCCAAATGAATCAAATAGGATTGACTCACAAACAAGTCAATGAATGCATGCGCGGCACTGGATCAACAAATGCACATCTTAAGCTTGGAACATACTCTGCAAGAACAAAGAAATATGTTCGTTTTCTCGAGGTGGCAAGAACAAGAACAAAGTTCGTTCCGGCCAGGACATTCCATACTTCACGAGAAAAGCAGGTGCCGAACATCTCCGTTTCTCCGCATTAACCCCGCTCACTTTAAAATTCTGACCAATCACACAATAGTTCTCGGACACCCACAAGAAAAAAGAGGCTTGTTTGAGATGAGCGAAATCTGCGCAGAACCGATCACCGGTGATCAGCGCGAGATGCATGCCGGTTAGAAAAGTGTCCGAGGGCGGTCCGCCTTGCTCCGATGTCATGCCGACGTATGTCAAAAAACTCTCGCGAGCGAAAGGCGGATGTGTGGGATTCTGCAGTCGAGCGCAGCTGCTCTCCACAGACTGCGCGGAGCAAAAGCATGATGGGAAACGACTTGCTGACGACACAGCTTAATGCTTATTGGTTTAAACAACCGTGATGTATGGTTCTTTTTCAAAATGTTTGATTTTAAAACTCTGATATCATGTTTTTATGTGTGAATATTCCCAAACTCTCTAACAAAGGCGATCTCTCTGTGGGTTATGTGATTGTTGTCATATTTATAAAAAATATATATATATATACAAACATGTATGTATGCCTAATTAAAGTAAAAATGATTGATAAACACGTCTTTCGAATGGAAATAAATAACAAAAACTTTGGGTGTCTTGTTCATAATATTTATTTTCATATAAAAGTAACAGAAATTAAATTACATCCAGTTTATCAGCAACAAAGCGCACGAGTGTGAATCCCGCGATATCCGCCTTTGATCTCGCAGGTGTTGGATCCACTACGAGAAGAGAGAACTGTCCGGCTTGCCTGCACTTTTTTCACTCCTCCCCTCACTGCAGCCGCCTAGTCTCGGCTGAATTTCAGGCGAGGCGAGGCGCATCTCAAACAAGCCTAAGTTCTGCTCAGACGATGTGTCGAGAACAAGCTGCGAGAACTCCCAAACCAGGGCTCCGAGAACAAAATGACGTCATTTTGTTCTCGGAGCCCTGGGAGCGAGAACTTTTTTCTCTGTTCTTGCGTAGTATTGTAACAGTCTTCAGCCTGCTACGAGTTAAGTGCAGCTGTAGTAGCGATCCTCCCTGGTAGGGGGCAGTATTAACTTTAGGTAAGCCTGGATGGATAGAAGAAGAATTGATTAAGAGTTGGGCTGTTTCCGAAATCGCCCCCTATACCCTCATTCACTATTCCCTACATTAGTCCACTGATATAGTCCACTTCGAAAACGAGTGAGTGATTTCGGACACTAAGTGCGCCGGAAAGGCTGCCGTTTTTGCAGTTTGTGCTTGCTGTTTGGCAGCTCCAGTAATAATGAAAAGATTTATCCTGAACTCTGCTACGGAAACTAGCATGTAACCTTAATCAAACAATATAATAATCGTCTTAAAAAGGATCATTTATACCTGTATGCATGATATTGGGCTGGACCAGTGCGGTTCGGAAGATGGATGGATGATTGATTCAGCTGTGGGCACTATTTGAGGGAACAGCCATTTAGTGGTGTCCGAAACCATAGTGGACGTTATTAAGTGCACTCATACAATCCCACAATGCACCACAATAACGAGTTTGCAACCGATGTATGCTCGACGGCTAGAGAATACCCATAATGCACTGCGAGAGTCGCGCCGTGCATTGAATGAATTCCCGCGTTTCGCCAGGAGATGGCATCGACTCACACACTTTTTAAGACCAATGATATTGGGCGCACTCACTTGTATCGTCTCTAATTGAGCACGTCTGTTTACATACCCTGATAAACACTGATTAAACGCGTTAGTAGCTTTATTTTCACTTTTCTAATATTTTCTTCATATTCATAGAAAATAAATTCCTTTCCGATCTGATATATGATGGAAAAAAGGATCAGTGCGAGTTTGGCAAAAGACGGATTCGAACCTATGATCAATTTGCGTCAAATTTTAGTGCCATGCGTCTTACCCCTACACTATTGCTGCTGATGAAGATTGTGTATTCCGTAGGTGTGTCTTAGTCAACCAGACGTTTAAACAAGCCGATATATTTAAGTATATTTTTTGTATTTTTGCATCTACTCCAGTAAAATGTTTCTGTTAAAGGACCCACCGACATTTTTTTTTGCTTCTGACGCCCATAATATAAATAGTAGCCTACTATAAAGTATGAAATATATAGGCCTACTACGGTATATACAAATATTATTGTTATTTTTTTAATGAAATGCTTATTAGTTACTTTATTATTCCCCTTTCCAAGTAAGTTCAGTGCCACACAAGTAAAGAGTTATAGGGTTAACTTTAAGCTTGTTGGCTCGTTTTTGGAGTAGTGGAGTAATGGAGAATGAGGGTACATAGGGCGAATCGGACAGGTAAGTTCATTCATCAGGGCGCGACTCTCAGTGCGTTGAGAGTACACCGTCTGGTTGAGTGAGAGAACGTTTCAAAAGCATAAGGAGTTGTTTCTCGTTTGCTCTCGAAATGCTCTCGCGGGACTTTGCTGTCATACGCCGATCGGGCATCGAACAAGCATATTCTCCAGCGCGTACATCTAATGTACACTCGTTATTGCGGTGCATGGTGGGATTGAATGAGTGCACTCAAAAACGTCCACTATTGTTTCGGACACCCCTAAAAATGGATGTTCACTCAAATAGTGCCCTATTTAAGGGTATAGGGGGCGATTTCGAACACAGCCCAGGTTTGTGTGCCCATGTGCATGGTAGCAGTGTTTGAGCTGATCTACTGCATTTGAGGAACCCTTGTTGAGAAGCATTTTTGCTTCATTCTCAACTGTGAGTATTGTTATTTGTTTTACCTTTATTTAATTATGAAAGAGGTAGATTGATTAATAATTTTGTATAAAACAAAACTAATGGGTACAATTTCCTGTGGTTGACAGGTATAATGTTAAATAGATATTCATTTGTTTTTTTGTAGAAGAGTTTATGGCTATGGGATGTTTGATGCCTATGATCCTGTTGAGGATCGAATTGGAATCTTCATTGATGCTGTTGACAAGAACTTAAGTTGACCAAATTGTCTTCTCTTCTATGGATTTGCATTGAGGACTGCTTTGACGTTCTACAATACGGACTACCATTGTGATTCAAGGACATCAGTAACTTCAGTCGATATCTCCTCTGAACTCCTTCAGTGTTTAACACAGATAAGACTGGTTTCTTTGACTCTTACACATATAGTGTTTGTACAAGCAAAGACTTGATACATAGTTTGATCAAGATGGATTAATGTTTGATCTCAGATGCACAAGTGGGGTATGAAGGATACTAGCACTGTTGTGGTTGTAGTATAATGAGTTGGTTGTTAAACGCACACCATAAATGAAAGAAATTCAGGTAAAAGGAACAAACAACCAGAAGTTGTGTGGCTGCCTTATTTTATCAAGTAGAATTAATCATCGTTTATGTGGGAAACCAACCCAAAATCAGATATGTAACTATCTTTGATTTAAAGATAATTATGAGATGTTACAGTATGTTGCAGCCTTTACTCGTTGCACGCACAGATTAATCATTTTGATTAGGGATGCACCGAAATGAAAATTCTTGGCCGAAACCGAAAAAGAGGAAACCAAGGCCGAAAACCGAAAACCGAAACACCGAAATAAATTATGCCAATTATTAGTACCATTGCATTTATGGCTATGACTGTTTACTAACTTTACTAAAATCAAGGCATTGTAATTGCATAAATTAATATTAAAGTTTCAAAGAATAAATCAATTACAAATTATGCCAATATTTATTTAGCACATCGCAACAATGCACAGTATAAAATAAAATTCAAACTAAAATGTTTAACTTGACCCCACTCATTTGTGCATTAAATAATAATGTACAGGCCTACTGAAAGGTTTTAAAATTAAAAGTTCTCTCATAAAAACAAAGTACATTTAGGTCTAGTGCATTTAAAATTTTTCTCTGTAGGACTACTACAAGAAAGTGCGTTCTGAACAAGTGAAACTGCTTAAAGATAAAACAATTTTCTCTGTAGGCCTTCAACATAATAGTGTATCAAAGCAAAGACTGCCATAGCCCATATGTTAACTGTAGAATAGGGGTGTAACGGTACACAAAACTGACGGTTCGGTACAGCAGTTTTACAAAATGACTTTATTTATTTTTATTGGTTTACTGAAAAAAAAAAGTATCTGTCCTTAAATGAATTAAATTATAACTAAAAGTGTATTGAAGATATTGCTGTAAACTATATGGGGAGCCCTTACTTGCACATTAATATTAAAGGTTAACAACAGAGCCCAAACTATTAGCCGTAATTCAGTTGCTATTTATTTTTAGGTCTAATAATCAACACTCAAATAACATAGTACGCAAACATGTAAACTTCACATAAGGCAGTTTTTGCAATAACTAATAATCTAATAATAAAATAGTTTTTTCTCCAATTCGTTGTTGAAATATAATCATTTATACACAGTGTCTGTCATTTTCATGAAAGGTTTATTTAAACATACAGGAGATAATCAAGATCTCATTAACAGGTTAAGTAGAATATAATGAATATAACGGCTAATATAGGTCATATATTTAGTGAAAGAGTTGATTTACTCTAGTGAATAAAATTCTGTGGACACTGAATGACTGCCTGAGGTAAATGTGATGCTAAAGTTACATGACATTGTTTAGGCTAGTTTACAAGCAGTTATATTGACGTCTTTTCGCTGCTGAAACACTGATTCAGCGATTACACCACATATGATACGTGACAGTAAGTGTTAATGTATCCTCAACATACCTTAGATGTTTATTCTTAAGGAAGAGATGATCGATCGCGCTCACAGATATTCGCGTTCACGCGCGCGCGCCGCGGCTTGAACTGTGATGTGATCAGTGATGCCACATTAAAGAGCGTCAAAACGCCATTTATCGTTTGAATTTCGTGATACATGTTGATCGATGTTTGTGTGGGAACTCACAGTGAAGTCTGGTCATCTTCTCATCGAGAACATGAGCTCTGGCTGTCAGTGCTTATGCATGGAGCTGACGTGGGTGTTTCTCAAATATACTGCTTCAGACAAGCACGTGCAGGTCGCGGTTTCTGTTTGCGTCATCACAACATTTCGGCCATGTTGTTTCGGTGATAAAAGTCTTTCGGCCGAAAACCGAAAATGCACTTTTGGGCCATTTTCGGCCGAAAATTTTCGGTGGCCGAATATTCGGTGCATCCCTAATTTTGATACTAAAATCCTCTCATAGACAAACACCTCACAACAAACGACGCATGACAAAACTGAAAATCGGCCCGACCCAAACAAGAGTTGCACGAGTCAGAATTCAACTCCAAATCGGACGAAAATTGCACTGGTATACCCAGCTTAAGAAATAAAGTTTAATAAAAATATGATAGGGTTTGGTGAAAAACAAACTGAAATGCAATGTATTAAAGAATATCCTGGCCGCTGGTTGTGTACGGAGGGCATTCACGTGACTCTATTAACGTCGCAGTTCACTCTGACTCGCCCAGGAGAAGCTCACAAGTTGTAAGAAATAGATAAATAAAAACTCAAGATGAACGAGATGAATTGTATTAATCTTTGTGTACTTACCTCTAAAAAAATACTGCTGCTGTCCTGTCTCTGTCTCTTCCACGCTTGAAGTCTGTTAAACTGCGCTTTGATCTGAATGTGCATTACCGCCACCTACTGGATTGGATTGTGGCGCATTTGATCGGTAGGGGAAATATTAAAAATTCTTTATTAACCCTGTATTCTTTAGATAAATAATTAAATGTATGTAAATTATACATGATTTTTAAAATAATAATAATAGCCTACATTATATACATTTAAAACAGGCTATGATTTATATAACTGGATGACCACAAGAACTAAGGACTCTGTTACAGTCATTATATATCTCTGCATGTGCTGTAGCTAGCCGAAAACACTGGAGGATTGGAGATGTTTTCCATGATGGAGGAGAGTTTAAAACAAAAATTAAAACATTAATATTAACAATATGCTTACTTGTAATAATCAACTGGTTCGTCCCATTGAGTTCAAGTTATGGTGGTAGTTCTTTGTTAATCCACACACTCGTTGGTGGAGATTCATCCTTTGAGAATAATGAATGTGCTCACATTTCACAGAAATGTACCCAATTGATTTGGATTTGCTTTAACATGTTGAATGATGGGACAGATAGATTGATAGTAAGCCTCACCAGTGGAGAATTAAATTGACCAAAAATCAACATTGATTCAATGTTTGTCTTTTCAACACTGAAAAGCATGGAATTATCAACATTGATCCAATATTACTTAACATTGACATTTCAACTTCAACCAAATTGATGATTCTGATGGAATTTAAACATTGACTCAATGTCACAATGCTATCTGGGTACAGTCGTTTCTGCTCAACATCAGCAGAGTAGCATCTTTAGAAATAAATCTCACACACGCCGAAGCTCGGGCTGACCGGTCGGCCTTCAACATCACCGACCCCCAGTACTACATCTGGCCTACAGCGGAGGCACCAAACGCGGCGCGAGATTAAGCAGAAGGGGGGTAAGCGTGAGGGTATACGGGCTAGCCAGCTTTCCCCACAATAAACTGGATTACATTCGATTACTGCTGTTGTGTCTTTGTTTGCGCTGTGTATTCAATGCGCGTCACTGACACTTTTCATATGATAGGAACATATCTAAAAATAATGCTATTATCAACACTCGTAACTCGTTCATCTCGACAGCTGTAATGGTACTTTGCATGTGTTACAAAGTTGGTAATAATGATGAAGACGGACTCGGCGTGACTGGGACTCGTGTTCATTCAGAACTCTCAGAGACAAACACAATAAACTCGCGCTGACTGACAGCGCTCTCATAACTCAGTAGTTACTATAAATAACTTAGTTAGCAATCGCTGAGCTTCGTCTCTGGTACATTAGTGATGTCCGGTTCGCGAACGATCTTTCTTTTGAACCGGTTCTTTTTAGTGAACCGAATCAGTTCACCAAATCGTACTGAATCGTTCTAAACGATTCGCGCCTCCAGTCAGCGCTGATCCATAATTTACTAAAGTTACAAAATTTCTGACATGAGTGACAGTCCCTCCGACTATAAATAGACTAATAACCTGAAGTATATGCTGTAACTACAACAGTTCACTGAACTGAGACTGACAGAACTGATGTGAAGTGAACTCCGGTCCATCCGACTCTCTGGCAGCAGCTCGTGCCTGCTCATGCCTCGTAGACCTCGTTAAACCACATCCCCTCCGCTCATTTCAAATGCAAAGATGTCAGCCAATCACAACAGTGGGCGTTTTTACTGAAGTCTCACAGCAGACACGCCCCTTGAAACAGGGCATTCAGCCACAGGGCAAACATCAGTATTGAAAAAATGCCTTTTATTTCTAAATTGACATTTTATGATGTAAAAATCATACTAACAATATAAGTACATCTCAGGAAACATTATAAAATAATAGAAAAATGCCATGCCATGGGACCTTTAACTGTTCTAGTTGCTTCTATTGCTCTTATTTGTAAGTCACTTTGGATAAAAGTGTCTACTAAATGACTAATGTATTATGTACACCTCGGAAAAATACAGAGGTCCAGACCTCATAGCTGGCTACGGCCATCGTGTAGGCAGCCTAGTTTACCTCAACACTTCAGTTCACATGGTCGGAGCTATTCAGTCTTGTTCAGCTAGTTTCTCTACAGAGCCTTTACTGTACACATGATGTTGCGCTTGTATCAAATTCAAATGGATAAAGCGACTGCCTGGTCCTTGTAACTTGTTATCACTTCAATAGAGCGGCAAAACCGCCGAACGAGTTGGTCAGCTGTGCGTGAGACGATCCAGCTGCTCTCGCGCTTCGAGTCTGTTGATGCGCTCGCGGTTTAATCAGGTAACGCCGTTTCTTCACCTGGCTTTTGATGCTTGTTCCCAATCCCATGCATTTGCAGCACTCGAGTAAATAACAGCGCATAATATGTAGGGGCGTGGTGGGGTTTGGCGAGCGGCGCTCCAGCCCCAGCTAGCCCTTATGTTAATCCAGCCCTGTACATATATACATCTGAGTCCTGATCGGGAGGTAACGTCCGATTTCCGATTGAGTCTGAAACCACGTGATCGGGCCCAATTTCCAATCACGTGATCGGATCTGGACATCCCTAATTTATTCATCATACTGTTGAACTTGACAGTATTTTCTCTCTTATTTCATATGGAGCTTCAAAGACAATTTATCAGTAACCGAGTATTACCCTGAGTTTATCACTATCCAATTATGTTTGTTGGGTAAAAAATAAAACTAAGTAAACAAAGTAAAAATTAATTGGTAACACTTTACAATAAGGTTCATTAATTAACATTAGTTACATTAGTTAACATGAACTAATAATGAACTGCACTTATTAATCTTTGTTAATGTTAATTTCAACATTTACTAATGCATTATTAAAATCTTGCTAACGTTAGTTAATGCACTGTGAACTAACATGAACAAACCATGAAGAGCTCTATATTAACTAACGTTAACAAAGAAGATTAACTAATGCTGAACAGAGGTGTTGTTCATGGTTAGTTCGTTAAGTAATGCAAAACAACCTTATTGTAAAGTATTACCAATTAATTTGATAACTTTTCCCCTCAAGGTTTCTATAGATATTGCGATATATCGATATCGTGAATTTTTTTGGCCACAATAACCGTGGTGTGAAAAATATAATATCGTGACAGCCCTAATTCACACGAAGCTCGTGCAGCCCGTCGTCCGCAGCGGCCATAGCTCATTTCATATAGATCGCTCACAACCCACAAAAAGTTCAAACGGCTAATGACATCAGCGGGGGGTAGCGCCGACACATCGCAGGGCCTTTGGGGCGTTGTATCACTACACATCAAAATTTGATTGGCTGATGACACACGTCAGTCAAAGTTATGATCCAAGGGAAAATGGCAGCTTCAGCGGAAGGCTAGCTATTCTACTAGTGCTGGTCCACGGAGCTGTGATGCATTTAGATGATGAAAATACAGCTCAACCTCACAAATAAACACATTCTTTAAGGAAATATAACGTAATGTACTGAAATATACAGAAATTGCATTTAGACATGTTCAGACACACTTTAATTTAATTATAAAAAATATACATTTTTGATTTTGAGAGGGCCAGCAGAGAAGGCCCTGACGGCCCTGTCACTGACTATATGGCACCACAGTTGTAAGAACTTATATCTCAGAACTCATAAGTTGAAAAAGCATCACACTGTAGACTTGAAATTAAACTCTTTCTCCGTTGTTGTTAAATAACACCAGTTATTTTGCCAAGAGATTTGCAAGCTTCTCTGGTCCTTCTCTGATTTTCTGGACAAAGGGATTGTGTATATGCACCCAGAAGAACATATGGTTTTCATTAAAACGGAATGTGTAGCGAATTGTTAAGTCAACATATATGCACTGAAACTTACACTGCACACACACACTTTGTTGTTTTTTTATACCACTGTAACATCCTAAACATCCCCATAACCTATAACATCAGTCATAAATTGTTCTCTGGTTAAAGATGCCAGGTGTTAAACCTTAAACAAGCTCAATCTGAGTTTGAGTGCACTGGGCAGGTTAGAAATATCTAAACTACAACCAATAAACATGAAAAAAATCACTCAGAGACAGAAAAGTTTATACGAATAACCACAGAATGATTTCCGTTTTTACTTAAAGAAGTTTCAGAATAATACAAAGACAATAATTCAAAAAGGCAAAAATAACATACTCTGTAAGTCTTCACCTGAAGCGCGCCCCCAAAAAACAATGAACAAAGCTTTTTATACCCTGACATATCCTGGGGCTCGGCCTTAAGAAGTTATGACTGTCATCATCATATAGTAAACTACTCGCCTTGGACTCAAGCAATCATAATATTTGTCCAAGGCTACCACAACTTCTGCAACAAGCACACACACATTTCTTTTGTCTTTCTTTGCAGTGGACACTTGAAGGCTTAAGGCCTACTCTTATTGTAGCTGACAGTCACTTTGAACTTCCTCTTTTAAAGATTTCATGGCTAGAAATCAGCAAATAGTAAAACTTGTTCAAGAAAACATGTTGAGCTCATTAACACTTCTAAACAAGAAAACAAGAAAACCACACTCACATCTAAAATGCAAACTTTATTGCAAGGCAAGTTTGAATTCCACTTTATTTCAAAGAAATTCAAACTTCTCTTGCAAATTGAACATTTCACAACTGGCGCTTTCAAATAGACTTTCCAACATAAACCTTCTAATGTCATTCGTTAACTTTTTATTCAACTTCTCCATTTGTGTGATGACTCTTATCATCTGCCCTCCACTGTGAGGGTCACTCCTTGCGTGCTGCTTTCGTCCTCCTTTTCTCTTTCTGCTCTGCTTTCTTTCCTTCTTGAGTCGTTCTAATTTATCAGAGGAATTCAAATTTACTCGTTGGCCATTTAGAGCCAACTTGACAATTTCCATGTTCATATAACTCTCCTAACTGTCCCTGTCTCTGACATGTGATCCTTACACACACAGTCTCTCTAACACACATTCAAGCATACAACGATTATAAATGATTATGAATGCTAATTAAAATAATAATAACAATACAGACACCCAATATTAACTGATTAAGAATACTAATAAAGACTAATATTGAATAATAAAATTGAATCTACACACACACACATCAAGCCGTGCCTTTCACATTATTGATCTTATTTTCCCTGAAAGCCAATATCCATGATCTCACTTTGAGTTATTTTTACTTTGGTCTTACTTTTATTGACAAAGCTATTAATAGAAAGACAAACACATTAAGAAGGACTACTGTATCCTTTCAAATGGATACACTGTTGGCCACATTTTTGGGGTTCAGGTAGGTGTAGGGAAGCTCCAACTTCTCGTTCCGCTTCTCGATGCCATCTGACAACTCGCTCAGATCCTTTTGGAAATCTTCAATGAGCTTCAAAGGGGCATCTTCATCAACCAGGTTTTCTGGGAAATATCCCAGAGGGTACTACAAACAGGACATAAAGATAGTAATCATAAATAACATGTTGATAATAAACATGTTTAACACACTACGGGCCAGATTTACTAAACAGGGCAAATTAGCGTGAGAGGCAATTCAAAAAACCTCAGATGGGAGAGGAAAGTTTGGCACGTGATATAATGAATATGCGCAAAATCAAGAACACAGACACCAATTTATTAAAACACAACAATTAATGAGATTAAAACCATGTTTTACTCCAAACTTACTTTATATCACAAGTCAAATGTTTTAAATAACCTTATGTGATCTCATTTGGCTTCAGATCAAAAAATCAGACAGAAAATATATAATTTTACAATATTCTGCATAAAAAACCTCGAATAGCATTACATTATAAAAATATGTTATGAAAACACCCAACATGGTATAAATAACACAGATAAGCCATATATTGTCGCGATTGTGTGTTTATTATCTTCAAACGTGTCCATTTGCATGTTATAACGATTTCTGGAAGCTGTTTATGTCAATGTCACATGGTATCTTCTTCATGCGTGCTATATATGGACTACATGTGTACAGAGCGCCCTCCGGCTGCCAGTATGAACTGAAAACACAACAGATCAGAGTATCAAGCGCTCATAATGATTACATCTGCGATTGAATAAATAACTTCTGTATAGAACTTTGACACAGACATATGAGAATCTATCAATATTTCTCCTCATCTGCACACTCTTGAACTAAAAGCCCTGAGGGAAGTTGTTTTGTGGTGAGTCTTCATGACGAGAATAGAGGAGTTTTTTATGAATGAGATCAGCTGATGCTCATATTACAATCTAAGGTACCAACACGGTTTTCATATTCATAACTCCTGACACACATTAACAAATTACGGTCACTATATGACTTTGAGAATAAAACAGAGATCAAAAATGGAAGCTTGAGTCTTAGATATTTAAAATTATGTATAGTTTGTCAAGGTAATTACATCTGACAGTAATTTTGAGCTAATTTAAACAAAGAAAGCTTCAGTGCATCCTGGTTTTTGCCTTTAATATTTACAGATGCTTACAGAGTAAACTTAGCCTACTTATGTGGCGTTCACACCGGATGCGATTCTCGCGAATAATTCGCGCTAATCGCGCGAAGGTGGACGCTTGAACATTTTGAGTTTACTCGCTTCAATCGGGCGTGAAATTCGCGCGAATCACGCATGACATTCACTGCACAACAGACGCAAATTCTCCTCATGGGCGGAGCTTCTGCCAGCGGCTCGTCTTGTTGAGAAATGGCTGACATGGGCTGTGTTTACACGTCTTTTTTTTGTTAAAATCTACTGTTAATGTGTGACAAAACGTAGTTTTAAGACTTTTTCAGTCGATAATATAGTTGTTTAAAGCTCAAATATGTGGTTTATTTATTTATATATTATAAAGAGTGCCTATTTGAACATTTTATCTGGCGTTTTCGGAGTTGTGAGCTCCAGCAGACAGCGGCGCTCGTCAAAGCCAGCGAGGGCAACCTTTCCTCAGCCAGTTCTTCTGCCGCTGACTCTGATGTCTCTGTGGTGTCTCGAGCTATAATTTGTCTTGTAACGGCCGATCTTTGGTCTCATGGATCTATAATTTGTTCCCTGGCAAATCGTTTAGACTGAAGGCAAAGAGAAGTTTCATTACTTTATATTTTTAGGCTGTAACTGTACGTTGCAGTTGTAACGTTAGCCTACTAGCACTGACTTTGAATGTTTGACTGAATTGTTTGCTTTATTTCATGTATAGCTTATTATACCTCTTACTACCTTTTGTATTATTGATCATACATAAACTTGCATTTAACAAAAAGAGACTGTGTTGTGTTTCATGTCATTTAATGTTATCACAGTGATAATCATATTGTCTGAACCAGATATTAATATACAGATTTTCTCCTCAATGTTGTCACAACTAGAGCAAGCTCCTGATTGGTTAACGCGGCGTGAAATATCCGGCAAAGTTCAGATTTTTCAACTTGAGCGATTCGCGTGATTCCCGCGATTCGCGCATTCAAAACGCTCAATTCGCGTCCTTCGCGCCGCCTCAATCGCGCGAATCTCGCCGCAGAATGCCATTTCGTGTCTCTGCATTGACTTAACATGTAAATCACTCGCGCGAATTGCGTCCGGTGTGAACGCACCATTACACACAGCGGGGGAATCCACTGCTTTCAGAAATCAAGTCAAGTCAACTTTATTTATATAGCGCTTTTAACGATGCAGATGGTTTCAAAGCAGCTTCACAGCATAATTTTATTCAGCCGTCTAGCCATTCTGGAGAAAACGGTGATGTCATCAGTTCATTTCAATTATCATACAGTGACAGTGTGGGCTTTAGATCAGTAATTAGATCAGTAATTTAGTTTATATGGTTAATTTAGTTTAATAATTAGATTTATTTTGATATTTAGTTGAAAAATTTAGAAAAATTTAGTGTCCCCAACTGAGCACGCCAAGCCAGAGGCAACAGTGGCAAGGAAACCAAAACCCCATCAGGTGACCAGCTGTAACGAAGATCCACTGGAGGCAAGTTGAAGGACCCAAGTGCAGTTTATTTACAATAAAACATAAATCTCAACATAAAACAAAGACTTGACTTGACTAGATCCAAACATAAAACAAAGACTTGACTTGGCTTGACTTGACTTGGCTTGACAATAACGAAACTCACCAACAGCGGGTTACAACATTCAATACTTGACAAAGACACATGGCAAACATAAGGGCTTAAATACACACACAGACTAATGACAAGACAAGTGACACCTGTGAACAGTGATGAGACAATGAACCAATGACAGGACAAGACACAAGATCACATGAGGGCATGGGAGTCACATGACAAGACCAGGAAGTGCATGACAAGACTGTGAACATGACAAACTCAAACATAACCATGAACATGATAAAACTAAACCATGAACAATGAACAATGAACATGAACCAACACCAAAACACCCTGTGACACCAGCTTTGAACAAATGAACAGCTTTTCATGGAGAATTATTCCAGGAATATTAAACGTGTCTCGAAATGATGTAGTTGAAGTAGGAATGCAGTACTTGATGTGTTTGTTTGAGTTGATGTGCGATGTGTGTGTGGGCGTCGACTCCGGAGCCTCAGTATTTGAATCTAAATAGAACGGGTGCTCCGTGGTCGCATTAGTGTATAATGAGCCGCTCAGGAACGACTAACATCTCTCTGCTTTCAAACGGATTACATAAACACAGAATATTTGTTTTTGATTGGTTTACAGTCTTTAAAACTTGACATTTCAGCGTTTCTATAGACATATGTCTCATGTTTGTGAGACAAGTATTCACTAAGCTAGAGGTCATTTTCTGAAGACTCTCTGAGTGAACGTCTTTGACAGAGAGCCTGCAGATCGCGCATCATGTTTGATTTCTTTATTTTGCAAAAAGCACAATAATTAGTTTTTATTGTGACTGTACACAAAAAATAGAAACTTAACAGATTATAATGATGTATGACACTTCCATGAATGATTAAAAATGAAAGGTCTCTTTGGCACTGATAAGAAAAAAGCGACCGCCGAGAGGGTTAATGCATGAATTCATGACAATTCATGTACCCTTACCATATAGTGTTACCAAATACTCTCCTCCCATTAAATACTGTGTCTGAAAGGGAATCTCCTACAAATGCATGTGCAATAAATGCATGTGCAATGCGCCTTTTCCGCACTAATTTATCACTAAGGCTGCGTTCACACTGCAGGGCTTAATGCTCAATTCCGATTTTTTGAAAAAGTGCGATTTATTTATTTTTTTATTTTTTTATTTTTTTATTTTTTTTTTATTTTTTTTGCAAGGCCGTTCACATTTCCAATTAAATGCGACCTTTTGTGATCTCCTGTGTGAACGTGAAATGACCCAGAAGTGACCCGCATGCGCAGAAGAGTACTCAACGGTCAACGACGTCACTTGTTGTTTACGGAAGTAGCCAAATATGGGTGTCAGCATTGGAGTTCATTTAACTTTATTAAAGTTATTTTCGCAACGGAGCCAGCACCATTACAACCTTCTCATGTTTAGAAGAAAATTAAAAAAGAGGAGGAGAGCAAGGTTTTTGGCCATGGCGTTTTGTGGAGCAGTGGTAGCAACGTCGGTACAGAGAAACGTGTGTGTGCGGAGTCGCAGCCAGGAGTGGTGGGATACTGATGTGAGTGGCTTTACTGATACCGAATTCGTCAGTAACTTCAGAATGACCAGATCCACCTTCAATTATGTTTGTGAGCGCCTTCAACTAACTTTGTCACGGGAAGAGACACGTCTGCGGCGGCCCATAACAGTGCAGAAACGTGTTGGAGTTGGAGTGTATTGGCTAGCAACAGGTGCGTACTTCTTCTTTTATTGGCGGTTAGCAACTATTTCTTGTGCATTACTGCCACCACTGGACTGGAGTAAGGAACGGGAGTTACTGACTATTCTGTACTATTTTAAACAAACAAAACTAACAAATAAAACAAAAAATAAAAACAAATAAAGTAGAGTTTATATCCTTTTAAAAAGGCTTTTTATCTTCTCATTCCCGCCTACTTCAACGTACAATGATGACGTTTGTCGCGTATCAACGACGTGCGGGTCGGATACATGTGACCTGGGAGTTTAGACTGAAGACGCATTTCAAAAGATCGGATATGTATAGGATTTGGACCACATACCCAAGTGGCCTGGGTCGCATTTGAAAAGATTGGATCTGTGTCGTTCAGACTGTCATGAAAAGATCAGATACAGGTCGCATAAGGGCAAAAAAATCGGAATTGGGTCGTTTGAGCCTGCAGTGTGAACGCAGCCTAAGTGTCTTTAGTAAATCCTGACAGTAGTTTAACACCAAAAGAGGGTTTGCACTGGCGCAAGCTGTTAGTAAATCTGGCCCAAAGTATGACAGCACACTAATATTGAGTAAGAGCAACTGCAACACTATGCTTACAGTTTGCTAAATGTCCTATGTAATGTAACAGTAAGCCATTGTCTCACACACACACACACACACACACACAGATTGTTCACAGTAAAAGTGAATTGCAGTCTTTTCACGTGTGCCCTGATGATGTACAAACTCACATAGTCTGCAGAGTCATTGGTCAGCAGTTTCAGGGTTGACATTATATTCACCGTCGTGCTCACATCCGGTAGGGTCTCCAGGATCGTGGCCTCAGTGGTCTGGCCTTTCTCCTTGGGAGGGGGCTTTTTGAGGGCAGAGGGGAAGTTAGGCATCCAGCCACCAAAGTCAAACTGGGGGAAAGAATTGGTGAAAAATGTGATATATTAGCCAAATATTCACAAAGAATCATAAGAGCACATAATAAACATCACTGAAGCCACGGAAAGTGGATATGGACGGGTTTTTCTTGTCGTCATGGCCTAATTGCTCTAGAGGGTTAAAGCATCTTGAGGTTAAAACAGTTAAAACTAACGAAAGGTTGTTGATATTTGAGCTCAACAGCCAATCAAATGATTGGAAGTGAATTGACTTGTACTAACTGACCTGTCCATTGTTTAGAGCGGCATGTTGGGCTGATCCAGAGAAGATCACCATGGTAACAAACTTGATAAGCTCTTCCAATGTCTGAAAAGATGATGGTATTCCTGGGAAGAAGAATGGAAGGCTGTTTCTGTGAGGAACTCAGTTTAGGATGTTTCCACATGCACACGCGCAGACACGCTCACACGCACGCACATATGCACGCATGCACGAACGCATACACACACTAAAATTGAGAGTGAACTATGACCATAATCTATAAACTACTTTTGACCTGGTTATATTATTATTGAAATTATTATTATCCATGAAAAAGAGAATTACAGTGGAGTTTACAAAAGATGTTGTGCCTCAAAGAAAATATGCTGTGCAAATACTGATCTGAACACAAAAAAGAAAGGAAACCTTTTTGTATTAATTGTGCTGATATAGCAACAATTCCTTTAATGCAAACTAATTCTTATTCCACCAGAAATCACACTTGCATCTTAAACTGCAACAGTGTCGATAACGGACTGATAACAGACCTGAGTCATCTCTTTCCAGGAAGCCATTGGTGAAGATCTCACTGATCCAACCCTGTAGCTCTGTGTCCTTCTGCACGTGATCATCTTGTTTATAGTAGTTTGACAAGAAAGCTGCAACAAACCTGTAACCAAACTCACAGTCAGATGTTTCTCAGGTTTACATATTTACAGCTTTACTTTGTTTGTAGATTTGTTTTGCATTTATTCCTTAAGCAGGAATTTATTCAACACGGCTTGTACAGCATGTGCTCACTGACGATTAAACCCATGAACCTGTATAACTGACACTGTATTTGTTGAAATATGAATCAGAAAGTGCACCAGAATGTATTCGTTCAGCCCTAAAAACTGGTGGGGGCAGTCGTGGCCTAATGAGAGTTGGACTTGTAACTGGAAGGTTGCGGGTTCGAGTCTCAGGTCCGGCAGGAATTGTCGGTGGGGGGAGTGAATAACCAGCGCTCTCCTCCACCCTCAAAACCACGACTGAGGTGAGACCCTTGAGCAAGGAACCGGACCCCAAACTGCTCCCTGGGTGCCGCAGCACTGGCTGCCCACTGCTCTGGGTGTGTGTTCACGGTGTGTGTGTGTTCACTACTGTGTGTGTGCACTTGGATGGGTTAAATGCAGTGCACAAATTCCTAGTACCAGGTCACCATATTTGGCCACACTTCCCTTCACGTCATCAATAAAACACTAAACTAAACTCCACTGGTAGTCATACTTGTTGATGATTTTCCACAGTTGCATCCCATCATCTCTGTAGTAGTAGTTGGGAACATTCTCCAGGCCTCTCTCAGAGATGTTATCAGGAAAACAGAGGGAGCTGTAGGTCAGGGAGGCAGTAGCACGCCTCAGCAAATAAACCAATGGCTGTCCACCTACTCCTGCATACTAAGAGTAGTATCATTAATGGAGAGAAGACACATGACATAAAGTTAGGTTAAAGGCTATACACAAGGTTCTGGAACCACAAATCCAATAATAATTTCCCCAAAAGTTAAATAAAAAATAATCAATTTAGGAAAAGAGTAGATTGTTCAAGAAGTCAGTCATCACAGAAAACACTAAAGAGCCATTATGCAGTTTTTTGTAGGGTTAGGGTTCGGTTGTATTGGATTATATTTGAAGATTGAACCTTTAGTGCCACTTTAACCATGCCATATGCTTACCTTG
>NC_137112.1:50700229-50721729 GCF_949357685.1 Gobio gobio | reverse complement strand
CACAGTCCTGATGGATCAGTGGTTTATACCTAACCCTAACCGTCACAGCCCTGATGGGTTAATGGGTTGGGATCTATCCCCACACCCATTCTTGCCTAAACTTAGCCCTCACAGCCCTGATGGATCAGTGGCTTATACCTAAACTTAACCGTCACAGCCCTGATGGATCAGTGGCTTATACCTAAACTTAACCGTCACAGTCCTGATGGATCAGTGGCTTATACCTAAACTTAACCGTCACAGTCCTGATGGATCAGTGGTTTATACCTAACCCTAACTGTCACAGCCCTGATGGGTTAATGGGTTGGGATCTATCCCCACACCCATTCTTGCCTAAACTTAGCCCTCACAGCCCTGATGGATCAGTGGCTTATACCTAAACTTAACCGTCACAGCCCTGATGGATCAGTGGCTTATACCTAAACTTAACCGTCACAGTCCTGATGGATCAGTGGTTTATACCTAACCTTAACCGTCACAGCCCTGATGGGTTAATGGGTTGGGATCTATCCCCACACCCATTCTTGCCTAAACTTAGCCCTCACAGCCCTGATGGATCAGTGGCTTATACCTAAACTTAACCGTCACAGCCCTGATGGATCAGTGGCTTATACCTAAACTTAACCGTCACAGTCCTGATGGATCAGTGGCTTATACCTAAACTTAACCGTCACAGTCCTGATGGATCAGTGGTTTATACCTAACCCTAACTGTCACAGCCCTGATGGGTTAATGGGTTGGGATCTATCCCCACACCCATTCTTGCCTAAACTTAGCCCTCACAGCCCTGATGGATCAGTGGCTTATACCTAAACTTAACCGTCACAGCCCTGATGGATCAGTGGCTTATACCTAAACTTAACCGTCACAGTCCTGATGGATCAGTGGTTTATACCTAACCCTAACCGTCACAGCCCTGATGGGTTAATGGGTTGGGATCTATCCCCACACCCATTCTTGCCTAAACTTAGCCCTCACAGCCCTGATGGATCAGTGGCTTATACCTTAACCTAACCATCACAGTCCGGATGGATTTGTGAAATACACGGGGATCTGTCCCTACACTCATCCTTCCCTTAATCCTACCCCTCACGACCACTGAGGGATTTGTGAGATGCATTGGGGTCGCTTTGTGCTCATCCTTTTCCTAAAAACTACCCTCACAACCCGGAGGGATTTGAGGTGCATGGGTATTTGTTCCCGCGTTTATTTCTCACTGGCATTTGGCGATGGTAGCTGGGGATAGGAGTGGAATTTACCCCTGCGTCCCCTAATTCTAAAGGTCATAGCCCGGTGGGAATGGTGACATGGGGGTAGATACATGTGGATCCTAGCCTTACTCTAACTATCACAGGCATGATGGATCATTGGCTCTGGTTTATCTGCTGTTTCCTTTCCGGCCTGGCGGAACGTTGGGTTTGGTGGGATAGGAACGGAAGTAATGGTTTAATAACCTCCTGTATTGGAGGTATCATAGCTCTCTTATCATCTGGATCTAACCATCGAACCCTGATATCGATGATATGGGTCAGATCGGTCCTTACGTTGATCCTAGCCCTATTCTAACTATCACAGCCATGATGGATCAGGGGCTCGGGTTTATCTGTTTCCTTTCCGGCCTGGCGGAACGTTGGGTTTGGTGGGATAGGAACGGGAGTAATGGTTTAACAACCGACTACAGGGATTTAACCATCGAATACTGGTATCAATGACATGGGTCTGGGTTGACCCTCGCACCCTTTATTGCCTAATCTTAGCCATCACAGCCCTGATGGACCAGGGGTGCAGATTTATCTCCTCGGTCTGCCTCCCGGCCTGAACGACGGCTGGAGCCGGGAGCTGGCTTCCAGCTCCATGTCGGTCTAGCCGAGCGTTGGGTTTGGTGGGGGGGGAGCCATAGTAGGGATTTTGAACTTACCCGTCAGGTGGACTTGCTGATTTCCATGCCTACGGGCTAAAACGCTGGTTCATCGAGATTGTATGTATATACCAAGACTGGGTCAGTTCTGCTCGTCACAGTGATAGAGGCTCTTCACCCACCAATGTTTTTTGCTAAAGTCGGTCGAGAGGAGGACATGATGGGTTTTATTTTCATGGGGTAGGGTGCGGGCGTGTGGGGGTTTAGTTCTAGAGTTTGGGGAAGTGTTGGGCCAGGCCCGGTCTAGCATTTCTCCCGGGGGGGAGGGGTTTTTGTTTGAGGGGCCCGGAACCTAGTAATGGTAGTCCCGAGAGGGGACGATGGTTGGGTCAAAAGAGCACGAGCCCGTGCCTTTCCTCAGACTCCCCTTGGACCCGGACCAGTTCTAGGCCAGGGGAGCTGTTGTAATTCTTACAAAAACCTAACCCTAACCCTAACCCTAACCCTAACCCTAACCCTAACCCATTCTTTCAAAAACCTAACCCCTAACCCTAACCCTAACCCTAACCTAACCCTAACCCTAACCCTAACCCTAACCTAACCCTATACTCTACCTTAATGATGTCACTAAGAGCTAACAAAGCTTCAGAAAGACCAGCTGCAAGAAAGACATTGTTAGTGAGATCTTCCTCCCTGCACTTCAAGCACTGATGCAGTAACCATCCACTGATCAGCACAATCAGACTTCTACTGCAGGTGGCAAATACTGGTTGATCAATGGGTCCTGGAAAATATAAAAATGTCACAAAACTAACCCTTTAAGCAGCAGTTACAAATCTATGAATTCCATTACATTAGCGCAAATCCAAAGTGGCATTTACTGTCAGCTAAATACTTCAACAATTGAACTTGTGATCTTTACTGAAGTCATTATCAATTGTCCAAATAACTATTCATTTTAAAATCTGTAATGGATTACAAATTAAAGAAAAACTTTTTTGTAAAATGTTTTCCTTGAAAAGTGTGTTTATTTTTCTTCATAATATTAATATTACATAATATTTTTGTGTTCTCTAATGCATTGAAACTCATGTTTGATAGTGTAGTTTAAGTGTCCAAATGCTTAAAATTCAAACTATACACACAAAACTTACCCTTGCAAACTATCCTAATGAAAGCTGCTTTTATTTTCTCCATTAGGACTTCAGTCAAGGTTTTGGCAGGCGTTTGACTGGACAGCTCAGAAAGCTCTTTGATAGTTGAGATAATTTGCTGAAGGCCCTGTGAGGCCAGCTCCACCTCTTCTATCTTATCATAGACATCTTGTAGACCGGAAGTCTCATCATCTCTTCGACTTGAACTAAAACATTTTTAGATAGATTAGTATAGACTTGTGCAGTTGAGAAATGTTCTCTCAAATGTTCTGACATTGATTCTGTAACCTTCTCTTCCTCTTGCTGGCTTGAAACTCAGGGAAATCTTGCTCTGCAATCGCAAAAACCTTGCAGGCATTCTGCTTCCAGTAGAGGGTCCCTGGGTGAATGGGGATGAAATTACCCAATGATTGCCATTTAATGCTTGATGTTTTCAACAGCTTAAAAATACAAACACATATTGTAATATGTACCTCTAGTTCCTTCAGAATCAAGGATCTCATTACCCTGGGCATCGGTGAGAATTACAGGATCATAACTGCCAAGAGCATCTTGAACTTTCCCAACAACATGCGCAGGTTGTGAGCGCGTTGTTTGTGTTTGGAGCTTCGTTGATTTGATTCATAATCCTTGATTTTCTTCTTAACACTCGCTTACAAACGAATACTTTCTATTATTTACAGCGTGTGAACATATCTCTGTTACGATCCTCTATAAAAAACAATCGGATTGCTTTGATATCGCTACTTATATCCGAACTTCCGCTACTAGCCGTAGCCCGCTAGCATTGCACGCATGGTAACTTATTTACACCCGGTAACCACTGAGACCTACAATTCGCCATCATAGCACATCTGTGCGCAGAACATCGCCTGAAGTACTAGTGCTAAATGTTACGCTCTTAGATGTAAGAAAGAAATCCGTATTATCTCTAGCCTTGGCTACTGTATATAGACCTCCAGGGCCCTATGCTGATTTCCTAAAAGAGTTTGCAGACTTTCTCTCAGATCTATTGGTCAACGTCGATAAAGCATTAATTGTTGGAGATTTTAACATACACGTAGATAATACAAATAATGCGTTAGGGGCTGCATTTACAGATCTATTAAACTCCTTTGGGGTCAAGCAAAACGTCACTGGTCCCACTCATCGTCTTAATCACACACTAGATTTAATTATATCACATGGAACCAACCCAACCGATATAGATATTATACCGCAAAGTGATGATGTCACTGACCTTTACAAGGTAACTTGCATACTGCGTACTGCTGAAATCTGTCATGTTGCGCCACGTTATCGGCCAGGTAGAACAATCCTTCCAACCACTATAGATAGATTCTCAAATAGCTTACCTGATCTGTCTCAGCTGCTCAGTGAACCCAAACAAACAGATGAACTAGAGGAAATGACTAGCAGTATGAGCACCATTTTCTCTAGTACGTTAGAAATTGTTGCACCAATTAGATTAAAAAAGGTTAGAGAGAAAACTAAAGCACCATGGTACAACAGTGCTACACATGTTATCAAGAGAGAAACTCGTAACTTAGAGCGTAAATGGAAACAAACTAATTTAGAGGTCTTTAGAATCGCGTGGAAAGATAGTATGTCACGTTATAAAAAGGCCCTAAAAGCAGCCAGGGCTGATCATCTCCGCAAACTAATAGAAAATAACCCAAATAATCCAAGGTTTTTATTTAACACCGTGGCTAGACTAACAAATAAACAAGCATCGCCTGAGCAAAATATTCCGTTACAGTTTAGTAGTAATGATTTTATGAATTTCTTCACTGAGAAAATAGAAAGCATCAGAAAGAAAATTGTAAATGTACAATCTTTAATGATGTCTTATGATTCAACCTCAATTATCGCCCCTCAAGAACTACTACACCGCTTTACAACTATAGGACAGGAAGAGCTAAATAAACTTATCATTGCATCTAAACCAACAACATGATTATTAGATCCAATACCCACTAAACTACTGAAAGAGTTGTTACCTGTAGTGGAAGAGCCTCTTCTCAATATTATTAACTCGTCTTTATCTTTAGGTCATGTTCCAAGAATATTCAAGTTGGCAGTCATAAAACCTCTCATTAAGAAGCCACAATTAGATCATAATAACCTAGCAAATTACAGACCAATTTCAAATCTTCCATTTATGTCTAAAATACTAGAAAAAGTTGTGTCTGCCCAATTGTGCTCTTTCTTGCAAGAAAATGATATCTATGAAAAATTTCAATCAGGATTCAGGCCGCATCATAGCACAGAAACCGCGCTCGTTAAAATCACAAATTATTTACTTCTAGCTTCTGACCAAACTGTATCTCAATACTAGTTCTACTCGATCTTAGTGCTGCGTTCGATACTATAGATCATTCACGAGTTCACACTTACATCAAATTAAATAGAGTAAAGATTATGCGTATTTGGCGTGCTGTCCGGGGGAGGGCTCCGGGCTCGGAATTTTGCCCGAACCCAGAGTATCCCCCAAAATGCAAGAACAGAGGACAGCCACCAGAAAACCCCCCAAATACGCAGATAATTGGTGGGCTGGCGGTTTGATAAGCCTGGTTACTTGACCAGGAGGGCCCGTGTTGCCTCTGATGGGAGCAGCTCACGGCATCGGGCGGACGAGCCCTACTGGCTGATGGCTGGAAGCAGCCTTAGTTTAGAACAACCGGTCGGGAAGGCTCTTGCGACATCCAATGGGAGGCCAATGCTCACTGTATCAGATGGAAAAACCCTACCGGCCGATAAATGAGAAGCAGCATGGTTTGGAACTTCCTGGCCGGGAGGACCCGTGTTGCCTCTGACGGGCGCTCATAGCGCCTGGCGGAACGGGCCCTACTGGCTGATAAGTGTGGAGCAGTCCGAATTTGGGGTAACCGATCGGGAAGGCTTTTACGACATCCAATGGGAGGCCAAGGCTCACTGCATCGGACTGGGAAAAAACCCTACCGGTCGAAAGAAAGGGAAGCACATGATTTAATCCGCCCAACCAGAGGGGCCCTTACTGGCTGGTGAACGGGGGCGCGTTGTTTGGAACGGCCGATCAGGAAGGCTCAGGCCGCATCTGACGGGAGATCAATACTCGTGGCGTCGGACGGGTGAGCCCTACTGACCGATGGACGGGGCGGCACAATTAAAAAGTAACGACTGACCGAGGGGGCCCACCCAGCCTCCACCAGGAGCAGTTTCTGGTGTCAGGTGAGTGGGTCCTATCGGCCGACGGCACGGTGAAGGAGAAGTGGAACACCCGGCCAGGAAGCTCTCGCCGACATCTGATGGGAGATCAATACTCGCTGTATCAGATGGGTAAGCTTCGCTGGCGGACGGGAGGAAGGTAAAGCATGGATGTTCGCCCAGGAGAGCTCTTGCAGCATCCGAAAGGAGATCAATACTCGCGGTATCGGGTAAGCCTCACTGGACGGAGAAAAGAGAAGGGATAGGCATAGACCTGGGGCGCTCTTTGTGTCCGAAGGGAGATCAAGACTCGCGGTATCGGACGAGCAAGCCTCGCTGGATGGAAAAAGAAAAAGATTGATAGCAACCTGGAGGGCCCTCGCGGCATCCAATGGGAGAACAATTCTCAAGGCATCGGAACCCTCGCTGGTCAGAGGAAGAAAGAGATGGATGCTGGGCTTGAGGGCTTTCATGGCATCCGACGGGAAATCAGCTCAAGGTGTCGGATGAGTGAGCCTCGCCAGATGAAAAAAGAGGAAAAAGAATAGCCGCTGTCCAGGAGAGCTCTTGCAGCATCCGACAGGAGATCAAGACTCGCTGTATTGAATGGGTGAGCCTCGCTAGATAGAAAGAAGAGAAAAAATAGGACAGGGTTTTTTAATAAGGGTTATTAATTAATAAGGGTTTGGTGAGCTTTCCTGATGTGGTATCGGTCGGTCCTGATGTAGCTTTGAAAAGCGTGAGAAGACCATCTTCCGAGAGCTTGGATCTGCTGCTGGGAGAGTCCTTTTTGCGCTGCTGTTGTTGCTGCCCCTATGCGGAAGGAGTGGCTTGAAAAGTTTTGCGCTGAGGTGCCTGATTGCTGGAGAACAGATTTGAGCTGTTTTTGGAACCAGAAGCGCGTGATGGGTTTGTTAGAGGCGTCTACGAAAAGGGGTTCAGAAAGAGATTTCGCCTGAAATCTCTTCATTTGGAGGTATGCACGAACAGTTTGGAATGGTTGGATTGGGGAGGAGATGTTGAAAATGTAGATCAAATGGCCTTTTTTAGTTTGGTCTGTCTTGCTTTGTTTGATTAAGTATGATATGGTTTCATCATCGAGTACTGATAGGTCTGAGATAGTGGGGTGGACTTTATGGTCGAATTTGGAGGTGATCGCGATTTCTGAGCATCTAAGGAAGCCAAAAAAGGCTAAGATAAACATGGTATCGAGTGTACGGGCTGTATGAAGGGGCTGGTAGCCTAATTCCTTTGATCAAGAGGGAGGTTTGTGAGTTATTTATCTCCGGAGACGGAGTGCCATAAATTAATTTGTGGAAGAATTGGATACCGCTCAGGTATCCTTTGATGGATCCAACTTGGAAGCTCTTGATGTTGTTGAGATAGGAGATAAAAGACGTAATTGAGAGGAGAGAAAAATCAGGGAACTGCAAGCTATACAAGAAATGGAAAGATTTAAAACATCTCCAAGCTGTCACGTAGGATTGGATTGTTCTGGGAGAAACTGCTTGGAGGATACTGTTGAGCGATGCGTCAAAGAGTGGTTTTAGCGGGTGGTTTATGGAAATATCAGTTCTGAATAATGAGGTACTGGAGTTGGGAAATGGTCCGCCTCTGGAGCCAATGTCCTGAATTTCTGAAACAGAAAACGAGACAGAGAGTCAGCAATTAGGTTTTCGGACCCTGGGACATGTTTTGCAGTAACAATAAATTGATCGCAAGCTGAGATCCAGATTAGATGTCTTAGAAGGGGCATTAGAGCAGGTGAATGAGAGCGGCCTTTATTAATGCACTGGACTGTTGCCTCGTTGTCGCAATGCACTAATATGCTACTAGCCGTCCATTCTTTCCCCCACAGGAAAGCCGCGACTACGAGAGGGTAAAGCTCGAAAAGCGCTGAGGACTGTAGCATGTCCTGAAGCTGCAGTGGCCATGGAGACGCAAACCAGCGTCCTTGATAAAATCCCCCAAAGCCGATTGAAGGAGCTGCGTCTGTGAAAAGTTGGATGTCAACAGGGGAAGAAACGAGATTGTTATAGAAAAAAGACAAGCCGTTCCACTGGTTTAGGAATGTTATCCATAGCCTAAGTTCGTCGCGGCACGCCGTGGTTATTAGAATTAGGTCCTCCAGCGCGTGAACCGAAGATGCAAGTGAGAGAAGATGCGAGATGAAAGGGCGGCCTTGCGGAATGATGCGCATTGCGAAGTTTAGGTGACCTAGCAGTGATAGGAGTTCGCGTTTGGAACGGTGGGAGTTTTCTAAAAAGGTTGATGCGACGAGAATTATCCTATCAATTTTTTCCTTTGGTAGTGAAGCTTGGAATTTTACGGAATCCAAATTAATACCAAGGAACTTGATGGATGTGGCACGACCCATAGTTTTTCCCGGGCAATGGGGATTCCGAGTTCGGAAAACTTTTTTGACGGTGAGAATGTGCGCGTCTGGGATGGAGTCAGGTGGCGAGATAATGAGAAAATCGTCTAGCAGGTGGATGAGGTGAGGGATGGCATAATTGTTCGACAGGATCCAACAAACCGCTTCTGATAGCATGTCAAAAATCTTGGGGCTGCTTTTGCATCCGAACGTTAGGCGTACGGCAAAATAGAATTTCTCGTGCCAATGAACCCCAAATAAGTGCCATGAATCTGGATGGATTGGTATCACTTTGAAAGCAGAAGTGATGTCGATTTTTGCGAGCCAAGCACCCGTTCCTGCGGTTTTAATCATTTCGATTAGATGCTCTATATCATGGTATTTGAGAGAAAATTCGTCGAGATAGATCAAGCTGTTTATGCTAGGAAACGGGAAATTGTGCGGTGTCAATAATGAGGCGTTTTTTTACCTGAATTTTCTCGTGGCCACGCCGATGGGGCTTATGCGAAAAATTTCAAAGGTAGGGTCGTCAAAAGGGCCGATCATGAATCCTGACTCGACTTCTGTTTTAATCAGGTTATCTACGACTTCGGCTTCAGCGAGAGCAGATTGGAGATTGTTACAAATCGTGTTCTGGGAAAGCGGGCTTTCGATGCCAGGTATAAAGCCGTGTTCGAGCCCGGTTAGCAAATAATTTTTGAAATCAGCGTCCGGGTGGTGTTCTAATTCGACAGAAAGACGAGAAATGTTCACAGGAGTCGATAAGTAATTTTTTGGGTTTTTATTGATAGATTTTTTCACTGGGCATACATAGCAAGCGTGCGCTCCACCACAGAAATTGCAGATGTGCAGGAATCTGCAACGTTGTCTGTAGCATTTCCCTGTGTTAAAACTGTTGCACGGCTGGTTGTCTGCAAAATGAGGGGGATTTCGTCTGAAATCTTGGGTCGCTGAGGTGGTTGCAGGTCGTGGCACATAACTGGTCGATTTAACTTGTGTTGTATCTGGGCCGGGGGTGTAGGGGTTAATCTGGGGGCATGACATTGTGGAATGTGCCACTGACCTGCAAACTGCGCATGAGATGTTCCTGCAGCCTAGGAACACCCTGCTGTGGAGATCCGAATCGAGAGCGCCCCAGTAAGCGCACTGATTCCACTGGCCGAGCCGTACGGCACACTTTGCTGAAAAGAGTTTGTGATAAGTGTAAAAATGACTTCCCCCAAAGGACAACGCGAGCTCCGCTATGATAGCGAGATAATCATTCAGCTCGCGGCGCCTGTGGGGGAAAACGGAACAAATTATGTCCGTGAAACGGGAAAAACCGATCGAAAATTCAGGAAAAGAAAGTAAGTGGGAAGAATGTGGGTTGGGGTTTTTTAGAATGACTGAAAAATCCCAGCAGTCTAACTGACAGTTTGTGTCTGATACAGGGAACATAGAGAGGAGAGATAACAAGTCAACATCTACACCTGCCAGGATCTGAGCCCGGATGTTTTGAGCCACTGGAGGTGGCTCCGAGGCGACGGCGTTAGCAGGGACAGGCATCGGTGTTGCTGTGAGGAGAGAAAATGAAGATTTAGTCTGCAGAAGGGGGTTGGAAGACAGAGGAGGCTGGGCTGCTTCTGGAGCTTGGAGGGAAAAGTTGTTGGGAGCATGAGGAAATGTAGGATACATTTGAGGAATATGTGCTTGTGCTGTCGGTAGGGGCGGCATTGAGTTTGCTGGAGCTGCAGGCCACTGGAAAGAAGAAGAAAAGTTAGCGAAAGGTGGCTTGGACTGGTGGTAACCTTGCGCTTGGGCTGCTAGCAAGCTCGCGCTAGCCTCTGCGAAGGGAGCTGGAGGCCACTGCAAATGAAAAGGGTTAGTAACTGTGGGAGGAACGGAAGGAGAGGCTGGAGGCAGGTTGGTGGGCCCAGCTGCAAACGCCGCTGCGGCGGGAGAAGCCGCGGTGCGAGGTTGGCCCTCGGTTGAAAGCAGGTGGGGCCTTGGCGCGGTGAAATCAGGGGCGCGTCCCAGGCTTGCTGAAGGCCTGTTGTTGCCCGTTGCTCAAATCGAGCTGGATCTTGTGCGGAGAGGAGAAGGTGCCGATCAAGGCGACTCCTGAGCCCTGCGTGCTCTAGTCTGCCTGTTGGCTGTTTTGGGAGTGGATTTTGGAAAGCGTTTGTCTGGCTGCAAGCTGACATAAAGTTTGTACAGTTCTGCTTTGGTTAATTTCCGCGAGAACTGTACTTCAGAGTTTGCCAGCGCTTGCCTCAGACCTACCACCGTCCACTTGCCGATGGCTGGTATCGTCGGGACCCGGTGGAGGCGAGGGTTGGCCTCGGCGTCTTGGTGAGCGTGAGGCTGAACGAGCAGGCTGGCGGCCGCGCTGAGAAGCCTGGGGCTCGGGTGCGATGTCCAGCGGCGGAGGAGTTGGCTTAGGGCCGGCAGATTGCGGCAGAGGGTCCCGAGGAGTGCTGATTTCATCGTCGGAGGAGGAGGATGATTGGCTTTGCGACATGGTAGCAGACGGTCAGACCAAAAGCTAAGAAACTGTCAACGACAGGAAGGTAAATCGGCTGTCTATATACACCTCCTATCGTTGATTAACTGATTAGTTTTAATGTGCTCCTCCCGTGTTCAATTAGGTTTAATTATCTGAGGGTGCTCCACTTGTGTTTAGTTAGGTTTAATTATCTGAACGTGCTTCTCCCGAAATTTGTTTATAAAACATCAATAAAATACTCTTAGATCGACTTGAAAATTACACTGGTGTTCAGGGACAGGCATTAAACTGGTATAGATCGTATTTATCAGGCCGCTACCATTTTGTCTGTCTAAATGGGGAAAAATCAAAGATAACGTCAGTAGACTATGGGAAAACATGGAATTAATTTTCACTGTTATGCTGATGACACTCAGTTATATATTTCATCACGACCAGATGAAAACGCTAAATTATCTAAACTGACAGCATGTGTTGATGATATTAAATACTGGATGACGTGTAATTTTCTGCTATTAAATTCAGATAAAACGGAGGTATTACTTATTGGTCCAAAAAACTGCCCACAAAACCTCTCACAATACAACTTTAACTTGGAAGGATGTCCTGTCACTTTATCCACTACAGTAAAAGACCTGGGCCCGTATTCATAAAGATTCTAAGAGTCCTCTCAGAAAACTCCTAATTTAGCTTAAAAACTTTTACATAGGAGTCTTAGTTTAAGAGCTATTCGGGACCAATCTGAGAGCAACTCTGAGCAAGGAAAATACAAAAACTTTTATCTTAGTGAAGAGGAGGGGCTGACCCCGTTGCTACGTATGACACAGACTTTTGAAGACTGTGATTGGTTGGTTGTCCAAAAAGGGGAATAAAGGAGCGCTTTTAAGTATAGGGTCTATTCTAAGCCTTCACTTTGAAATTACAAGCGCAAATTGTCCTATTTTACCGTTCTCTCTCACTCACACACACACACACATACATTATAAATATATGTATATAAATCCTTTTATTATTTACCATGCTGTTAATTTTCTATAATGTATTTGATTGGCTTAGAACTATAAACATTGTTCCACTCTTTCCAATTACAGTGATTGCTGGCATGTCTATTTAATTGGTGGTTTGAAAGTTGGGTTTATTATTGTTTAATGCAACAAACATGATCCCTGCACGATCTAATCTATAGGTCTTATTAAGTCACTGTCATCCATTGTCTGCAACACATTTCTTCTCCCTCTTCATCTTTCTGCCATTTTCTCCACTGCTAAATAAACTCTTAAGCCTCTTAAAAGTCCTCATCTGTGCTCCTAACAAATTTGACCTTAAGACCTCTTTTAAGGGTTAAGATGATTTCTGAATTACTTTTTTCTTTACTAGGATTTTTTAGTTAATTTTAAGACTAAACTAGTGTTAATTTTGTCACCTATTTTTAATTTAGTCTTAGTCTTAGTCTTGTGCCAAATGTCCTTGTTAGTTTTAGTCATATTTAGTCATTCACATATCTTTTTTTGTTAGTCAAGTTTTAGTCGACTAAAAGTCTTGTCATTTTAGTCTAGTTTTAGTCAAAAGACAACTCAAGGTATCTTAGTCAAGTTTTAGTCGACCAAAAGTCTAGTCATTTTAGTCTAGCTTTAGCCAAAGGAAAACTCAATATATTTTGTGGCAAAATAAGTTACATAAAATATATATAACCTGCATAATGTGCAACAACACCATAGCTAACTGGTTGATTTACAGCATAGATGCCTAAAATCAGCATTAGCTCATGAGACGATGGGCACAAATATTGATTTCGATCTTGATTCAGTATGAATTCATATGTATATAGCCTACTGTACATATAAGGAACAATACGTTTTTTACACTTTTTTGGGGTTATATTATATTTGCTTGCATTCTTTACTATTCACTATTATTAACATTTCAAAATTTCACAAATAAGTAAGCAGTTATGATCTGCAATACTTTTTTGAGCAACTAGACTACATGTGTATTATTAAAGGGTAACTAAACCCTAAACCAACTTTTTTTAGTTAATGATCTGTAATAATGGGGCTTTATTAATGCTGTTCATTGATTCGAGTAAATGTTTTGACATTTGAGTATAAAGTGTTTTAATTCTATAAAATATGGTGTAAAACCGCCAAAGTGCTGCCCTCTTAAGGTTGAACGGTGGCTACTGCAGTTGAATTTTCCTATTGGACGTTGTGGTACATCGTGACGTAGGATGGTACCTCCAACGGCTCTCTATCCGCGCCCCTGGCACGAGCTCACCACGCCCTCAGAAATGTTTCCCCCAATCACACGATGAGAACGGCTTCACTCCAGTATGAACTGTCATATTACATGAAGTAAACATTATGAATGAAACTCACTTGACACTTGCTTTAACATCGTATTGAAGAAAATACGGTCAAATAATGCAGTTGTCAGTACACGTCAGGCTTTTCTTGCGATATTATTGCCGCCCGTCATGTGTACAGATAATTTTCATACATGAGACGCGCTTTCAAACCCTGACACGCAAGTGGTTGCCGCGGACGCAGATAGAATAGGTCAGTTCTCTTGCGCGGCTGCTTCACTAGCATCGTCGGCATCGGGAGTTAACGCAGTTTGAGCAGCGGCTCGCATTGATGAGGCTCCGGGTTTGTGTCTGTTACAGACAATCCACCCTCCTCCACTTCAGGTGAAGGTAGGAGAAATGACCGCTCTGTTGCAAAGCTGGCGTCACTCCAGTCATTCTCCATCTTTGCAACTCGCGAGTCTGACAGCTGTCAGTCAATCCGTCACTGCGGGTCTCAGGTGCACACCCTCCGCTCAGCCCCGCCCTCGGTTCGTCCCCTCTGTGTCCGCCGGGCTCTGCCCACTTTTCCAGCATTTTTTGAAAATTGCCAGTGGGTGGAGTTAAGCTCTGAGCAGGGGTTTAGTTACCCTTTAAAGAGTCATACAGGCACCCAGTGGGTAATGGCATTACAAGTGAATTTTTGTATTTTTCCAGCCACAAAATGGCTCTAATTTACCTCTTTGCAGTGGAATTCTCTATTTTAACCTTAATTAACACACTAATTGTAATATAAATAATAAAAATATTAGAAGAAAAATATTTTAAGTGGTCATTAATGGACCATAAGTATTGCACAAATAGTATTTAGTACCAAAAGATCTCCTCAAAATATTCAATAAATATTATTGAATTAAAATATAGGCTATTTATTTTTAAAATAGTTAAGGTGTATGGTCACATTTGACCACCAATGAGTATAAGTGTGACTTAATTAGTAAGGAATACCTGAGGGTTAAATACAAGAAAAACATTAATATTAATGTTAACAATGTTGATCTCTACCACTCTCCCTAATAAAATGATACTGTAAATGTGGCTGAAGCACACTATGCTGTACGGTTTACCAAAAATTGCTGCAAACACCTGTAAAGTGAAGCTGTTGTGTAACTTACGCGGCTTAAGCCATTCACATACACTGCCCCAGCGCTAGAGGTGTTGAGCGCTCCGGGAACCACGTGACCACACGCGCCGCGAGATGACAGGCGGAGTAAAGACCTGTAACCTACTCGAGCAACAGCGCCAACTCTTTCTGAATATTTTGAACAGCTGAATATTCATCTCATGATGAAAAAGTAGAGACAATTGTAGACGAAAATGAAGAGAGATTTTATCTTAGTTTTTATTTTATGCAAAACATTTTAGTCTCGTCCTTTTTCGTCAACAATAATGCATGTTAATTTAGTCTTAGTCAGTGTTTTTGGACATTGGTGCAGTCTCGTCATCGTCTCGTCTTCGTCATGGAAAAAAAGGTCGTTAACGAACATATTTAGTCTCGTCTCGTCTGACGAAATTAACACTAGACTAAACGCCCACATTTCTAAAAATTTTCTTAGAATTTTGTCACTAGGAGCTGCTCTTTGCATTAAGATTCTTTATGAATACGGGCCCTGGGTGTTATATTAGACCGCAACTTGTCTTTCGAAAATTATATTTCATATGTTACAAGAACAACATTTTTCCACCTTAGAAACATTGCTAAGCTATGTAACATGCTATCTATTTCGGATGCAGAAAAGTTAGTTCATGCATTCATGACCTCGAGACTAGATTACTGTAATGCTTTATTAGCTGGTTGTCCTGCATCATCAATAAACAAGCTACAGTTAGTCCAAAACGCAGCTGCTAGAGTTCTTACTAGGTCAAGAAAATATGATCATATAACACCAATTTTATCATCTCTACACTGGTTACCTATTAAGTTCCGTATCAATTACAAAGTATTGCTACTGCCCTAAAAAAGCCCTAAATGGTTTAGCTCCAGTGTATTTAACGGATCTTCTATCGCCCTACAATCCATCGCGCTCTTTAAGATCACGAAACCTAGTGTCCTTCACTATCTAGTGTACTTCACTACCTAGTGTTCACTATCTAGTGTACTTCACCACCTAATGTACTTCATAGTGTACTTCATTACCTAGTGCACTTCTTTACATAGTGTCCTTCTTTAACTAGTGCACTTCTTTACCTGGTGTACTTATTTAACTAGTGCACTTCTTTACCTAGTGTACTTCATTACCTAGTGTACTTCACTACCTAGTGCACTTTGTTAACTAGTGTACTTCACTACCTAATGTACTTCATAGTGTACTCCATTACCTGGTGCACTTCTTTACCTAGTGTCCTTCACTATCTAGTGTATTTCTTTAACTAGTGCACTTCTTTACCTGGTGCACGTCTTTACCTAGTGTACTTCATAGTGTATTTCATTACCTAGTGCACTTTATTAACTAGTGTACTTCACTATTTAGTGTACACTACCTAGTGTACTTCACTACCTAATATACTCCATAGTGTACTCCATTACCTAGTGCACTTCTTTATCTAGTGTACTTCATTAACTAGTGTATTTCTTTACCTAGTGCACTTCATTACCTAGTGTACTTAACTACCTAGTGTTCACTATCTAGTGTACTTCATTACCTAATGTACTTCATAGTGTACTTCATTACCTAGTGCACTTCTTTACCTAGTGCACTTCATTACCTAGTGTACTTCATAGCGTACTTCATTACCTAGTGCACTTATTTACCTACCTTAAAGGACCCGCACCTTAAAGGACCCGCGCCTTAAAGGAGCCGCGCCTTAAAGGAGCCGCGCCTTAAAGGACCCGCGCCTTAAAGGAGCCGCGCCTTAAAGGAGCCGCGCCTTAAAGGAGCCGCGCCTTAAAGGACCCGCGCCTTAAAGGAGCCGAGCCTTAAAGGAGCCGCGCCTTAAAGGAGCCACGCCTTAAAGGAGCCACGCCTTAAAGGACCCGCGCGTTAAAGGAGCCGCGCCTTAAAGGAGCCGCGCGTTAAAGGAGCCGCGCCTTAAAGGACCCGCGCCTTAAAGGAGCCGAGCCTTAAAGGAGCCGCGCCTTAAAGGAGCCGCGCCTTAAAGGAGCCACGCCTTAAAGGACCCGCGCCTTAAAGGAGCCGAGCCTTAAAGGAGCCGCGCCTTAAAGGAGCCGCGCCTTAAAGGAGCCACGCCTTAAAGGACCCCCGCCTTAAAGGAGCCGCACGTTAAAGGAGCCGCGCCTTAAAGGAGCCGCGCCTTAAAGGAGCCGCGCGTTAAAGGAGCCACGCCTTAAAGGAGCTTAAAGCGGATCAGTTCGGACAGAGGCTCGGAATGAGGGTGGAAAAGAATTGTTTTTCCATTAGTTTTGATTTAACATTATATGTGAACCTCAAGGAACACATTCAAACTTTAATTTTTTATTTTATTTCATGACCCTTATAAAGGTACAGTTCACCCAAAAATGTAAGTCCTGTCTTCATTTAGTCACACTCATGTTGTTCCTAACCTGTGAGTTTCTCTGTTCTGCTGAACACAGAGGAGATGTTTGGAAGAATGTTTGTAACCAATCAGATCTCGGAGAGTGGGGAAATAAAAATAGTCAATGTCTGCCGAGATCTGCTTGTTACAAACTTTATTTCTCAGTTTCACTAGTAGTGCTCGATCCTGTGCTAGTAAATATTCCAATGTTCATTTTTGCCATTTGAGTTTTATGAGGATCTGTGGTTCAGATGTTAAAGGGACAGTTCACACATTAATTGTGACCCTGGATCACAAAACCAGCCATAAGGGTCAATTTTCAGAAATTTAGATTTTTACATCACCTGAAAGCTGAATAATCATCACTGATGTGTGGTTTATTAGGACAATATTTGATAATAAAATCTGAGGGTGCAAAACAATCTAAATATTGAGAAAATCTCCTTTAAAGTTGTCCAAATGAAGCCCTTAGCAATGCATATCACTACTTATAATACATTTATGATATATTTACGGTAGGAAACTTACAAATATCTTCATGGAACATGATCTTAATATCCTAATGATGTTTGGCATAAAAGAGAAATGTATAATTTTGACCCATACGATGTGTTGTTGGCTATTGGCTCAGATATACCCGTGAAATCACGACTGCTGTTGGGCTCTGGGGTCATATTTACTACTGAAAACTAATGATGTGGTTTTGAGAAATGCCTCAGATGTCCATAAAGTGGAAGTGGATGGTCACCAACATTCTTCCAAATCACGTCTTTTGTGTTCAGCAGAAGAAAGAAACTCACACAGGTTTGGAACAACATGAGTGTGTGTGAGTAAATGATGACTCATTTTTTGGGCGAACTATCCCTTTAAGATGTGTGGGTCATCTTACCCCGTCTTGTACAGAAGTACTGTGGTGTTACATAACAATAACAAATGTTCGCCCCGCCCACTCGAGCCCAAGCCCCGCCCTCTGCACGACAGCCCCGAGTGTCTGCTCCGGTTCAGAAACACTCCTAACTCACGGATTCCTCGGGAAAATGCATTCGGGTCAGCTGGAGAAAGCGGGAACCCTGCGGAGACGGACTCTATCCCGAGGGATGAGCGAGGACGAGTCTCTTCGGCACATTATCAGAGAGGTGAGAGGGAATCATCGGGCCGGATCTTCTCTGTCGTGACTCGTGACTTGTTTCGCATTTCTGCTGTAAATGTCTGCTAATCTCTGTATTACACTCGCAAAAGCCTCCATAAGATGATATTAATAACCCTCTCACAGGATCAGGGTGTGACACATGAGCTGATCATCTCAACTATTACTTCATTATTAATATATGCAGCAGAAATACTATTGTAATTCTTCTTAAACAAAGGCGACGTGTTGTTTTAACAGAGCACACCCTCCGATGATGAGGATGATGATGATGATGATTCTCGCGATAACAAACGAGTTAAACATGTCTTTCTCGAGCACATTCGGGGCGATTAAAGCAGTTATAACGTGTCATAGTCTCCTTTTGATGATATAAATCAGTGTTCGCAATCATATGAGGTTTTATTTTAAACTTGTATGCCGCAGTTTAGCGGTCTTAAAGGAATAGTTCACTCAAAAATGAGAATCAGCCCATGATTTCCTCTCCCTCAGCTCATCTCGATGTGTGTGTGACACTCTTCAGACGAACACACACTCTTCAGACGAACACACACTCTGCAGACGAACACACACTCAGAGTTGTATTACAACATGTCCTGGCTCTTCAGAGCTTTATAATGGCAGTGAATGGAGGATGAGATTTTAAAGCCCAAAACATGCATCCATTCATCATAAAACTACTCCACACCGCTCCAGAGGTTAATAAAGGCCTGAGCCATGTGTTTGTGTGAGGAAAACATCCATATTTATAACTTTAAAAACTAAAATAACAAAATTTAGGCTTGTTTTGGGTTCTGTGGTTTGGTCTCTTGCCATTCATTGTTACTCCCTAACACCAGCATCCCAACACAAGAGAACATGACAGTGTGTGTGTGTGTGTGTGTGTGTGTGTGTGTGTGTGTTTCTCCAGAAGTGTCTCACACGATTCCTTAACACCAGCATCTCAACATGACTGTGTGTGTGTGTGTGTGTGTGTGTGTTTCTCCAGAAGTGTCTCACACGATTCCCTAACACCAGCATCTCAACATGACTGTGTGTGTGTGTGTGTGTGTTTCTCCAGAAGTGTCTCACACGATTCCCTAACACCAGCATCTCAACATGACTGTGTGTGTGTGTGTGTGTGTGTTTCTCCAGAAGTGTCTCACACGATTCCCTAACACCAGCATCTCAACATGACTGTGTGTGTGTGTGTGTGTGTGTGTGTGTGTGTGTGTGTGTGTGTTTCTCCAGAAGTGTCTCACACGATTCCATAACACCAGCATCTCAACATGACTGTGTGTGTGTGTGTGTGTGTGTGTGTGTGTGTTTCTCCAGAAGTGTCTCACACGATTCCATAACACCAGCATGCCAGAAAACACAGCAAGACTTTGAGAAAGGATAACAGCTCAAATATTATATTAGTAATCAATAATATTGTTGTTGTTTGTGTCCTGCAGGCGGAAGAGACGACCAGACGACTGTCACGCAGCGATAGCAGATACGGCTCATTAAAAAGAGGACAAAGAGAAGAAAGCCTAGTGAGTATACACACACACACACACACACACACCTGCTCTAAAGTCACACACACACCTGGGGCCTGTTTCAGAAAGGAGGTTAAGTGGAAACTCTGAGTATGTTAACCCTGAAATAAGGGAAACTCTGGGTTTTCTGTTTCAGAATGGGAGGTATGTCAAACCCGAGAAAGCAGGGTAAGTCAAGCCCGTTTCTGAAAGAGAGGTAACTTATACTCAGAGTCAGTTACCAGGGTAACTTACTCTGTGAACCTAACCTGGTCAGGAGCAGGTTTTCTTTGGTAAACCCAGAGTTTATTTCGTTCTCCTCCCCCTTTTTAAAGCATCAGCAGTGTTTAAATACTTTATTCATTCATTCAAACGCCACAAATGCTTTTCTTACTGAGTATTTTGGTTGTATTTCAAGTATAAATATATAAAAAAATATATAAATTTAATCTAAATCTAAAGTAAGCAAAGTTTACTTAAAACAAATTAAATTATCTGCCACTTGACAAAAATACAAAGTAAGAAAAGCATTCTTTGCAGGAACATTCATTGCTTATATTTTCATCATGAGGACACTGTCAAAGAGACAAAAATGGCATGTCCTTTTATACAGGATCCTGACATTCACTTGATAATCCTCTAGAAGTATCCTGATAATTAGAATTTCCTTTAGGATTTCCAGTGGTTGGACGCATTTATGACACTCATATACCCATCATCACACTTTCTGAAAACGGATTATTGTATGGAATGGAAGGATGCTGCTAGATGGTAGTACAAGATATATGCCATAACCACCACCACAGCTGTTAAATACATTTATTTACATTTTTTATAGTCATCTTTATTTCCTACAAATACTTTATTCTTTTTCCTGTTGGGTATTAATATTCTTCCTCCATCTCCTCTTCATCTGTCAGTGGTGCTGGAGTTTGGCTGGCCTGAGTAGAAGTAAACTGTTTAATGTCATTACCCTGATTAATAAATGTAACAGGTGGGATCAGAGAACATTTCATTATGTGAAAGAGCATAGACCCTTTTCACATTTCAGGGTTTCTGAAGCTGAAGTCGTCATAGGGTTAACTTTCATAGCGGTGAATGAAAGAATAAATTAAATATATATTTTTGTGTCTCCATTTGCTCAAATAGCAAAAGAAAAACTCCACAATAGTGATTTCACAACTTTCAAAAAGGGAAAAATTAAAGTGAGATTGATAACTGCAGTGAAAAGAGAGAAAGATGTTAATTTTAACTATCACTCCCATAGACGCTTTATTAGAAACACTCTCACAGCAGCGGTAACTTGATTTTTGTAATTGGATGCAAAAGTAATATAATACAAAGTATTAATGTTATAAATGTACATAAAAAAAAAAAATACACAAAACATTGCAGGATTTACGATATTGATGACTATTAAAACACGTCATCACTGTGAAAAGGGTCTATGTGGGAAAAGCTGCTCCACATTGGACACTGAATGATATTTATTTAATATGTCAAATGTTTGTAAAGTCATTAAACCAACACCCATGAACATTTTATGCTTAAAGCTTTATCTGACTGAATTATGTTTTTATTTTATTTTTTATTTTTAGCTGCTGCCACATTATTTGTTTGCCTTTTGGATACCATGAAAATTAAACTTCATTAAAATAATTAAGAATTAAACTTGTGTATTGACCTGGAAGTATGCAAATGTCTTTTTGTTGGGTGCTGTTGCCATGGTGAATTGTAATTTCGGAGCTCCATTGATCGTGGCTTTTCATAGTTGGAGTGCATGAGCTTAATTCAGAGTCAGTCTACTCAGAGTTGATTGAACTACCTCAATTCAGCTGTTCTGAAACCCAAAACTCAGAGTTTCCCATCTCAGAGTAAGTCAACTCAGAGTTCAGGTTTAAACTCAGAGTTGGTTGAACCTCCTTTCTGAAACAGGCCCCTGCTCTAAAGTCACACACACACACACACACACACACACA
>NC_137112.1:50647729-50697729 GCF_949357685.1 Gobio gobio | reverse complement strand
TATCTGAATCTCAGGGGCGCTCATTATCATATTTGAATTTCAGTGGCGCTCTCATTATCATATATCTGAATCTCAGTGGCGCTCATTATCATATATCTGAATCTCAGTGGCGCTCATTATCATATATCTGAATCTCAGTGGCGCTCTCATTATCATATATCTGAATCTGTGGCGCTCATTATCATATCTGAATCTCAGTGGCGCTCTTTATCATATATCTGAATCTCAGTGGCGCTCATTATCATATATCTGAATCTCAGTGGCGCTCATTATCATATCTGAATCTCAGGGGCGCTCATTATCATATCTGAATCTCAGGGGCGCTCATTATCATATCTGAGTTATCATATCTCATTATCATATCTGAATCTCAGTGGCGCTCATTATCATATATCTGAATCTCAGTGGTGCTCATTATCATATCTGAATCTCAGTGGCGCTCATTATCATATATCTGAATCTCAGTGGTGCTCATTATCATATCTGAATCTCAGTGGCGCTCATTATCATATCTGAATCTCAATGACGTTCATTATCATATCTGAATCTGTGGCGCTCATTATCATATCTGAGTTATCATATCTCATTATCATATCTGAATCTCAGTGTCATATATCTGAATCCCAGTGGTGCTGAATCTCATTATCATATATCTGAATCTGTGGCGCTCATTATCATATCTGAAACTCAGTGGTGCTCATTATCATATCTGAATCTCAGTGGCGCTCATTATCATATCTGAATCTCAGTGGCGCTCTCATTATCATATATCTGAATCTGTGGCGCTCATTATCATATCCGAATCTCAGTGGCGCTCTTTATCATATATCTGAATCTGTGGCGCTCATTATCATATCTGAATCTCAGTGGCGCTCTTTATCATATCTGAATCTCAGTGGCGCTCTTTATCATATCTGAATCTCAGTGGCGCTCATTATCATATATCTGAATCTGTGGCGCTCATTATCATATCTGAATCTCAGTGGCGCTCATTATCATATCTGAATCTCAGTGGTGCTGAATCTCATTATCATATATCTGAATCTGTGGCGCTCATTATCATATCTGAATCTCAGTGGCGCTCATTATCATATCTGAATCCCAGTGGTGCTGAATCTCATTATCATATATCTGAATCTGTGGCGCTCATTATCATATCTGAAACTCAGTGGTGCTCATTATCATATCTGAATCTCAGTGGCGCTCATTATCATATCTGAATCTCAGTGGCGCTCTCATTATCATATATCTGAATCAGTGGCGCTCATTATCATATCCGAATCTCAGTGGCGCTCTTTATCATATCTGAATCTCAGTGGCGCTCTCATTATCATATATCTGAATCTGTGGCGCTCATTATCATATCTGAATCTCAGTGGCGCTCATTATCATATCTGAATCCCAGTGGTGCTGAATCTCATTATCATATATCTGAATCTGTGGCGCTCATTATCATATCTGAAACTCAGTGGTGCTCATTATCATATCTGAATCTCAGTGGCGCTCTTTATCATATCTGAATCTCAGTGGCGCTCATTATCATATATCTGAATCTGTGGCGCTCATTATCATATCTGAATCTCAGTGGCGCTCATTATCATATCTGAATCTCAGTGGTGCTGAATCTCATTATCATATATCTGAATCTGTGGCGCTCATTATCATATCTGAATCTCAGTGGCGCTCATTATCATATCTGAATCCCAGTGGTGCTGAATCTCATTATCATATATCTGAATCTGTGGCGCTCATTATCATATCTGAAACTCAGTGGTGCTCATTATCATATCTGAATCTCAGTGGCGCTCATTATCATATCTGAATCTCAGTGGCGCTCTCATTATCATATATCTGAATCTCAGTGGCGCTCTCATTATCATATATCTGAATCTCAGTGGCGCTCATTATCATATCTGAATCTCAGTGGTGCTCATTATCATATATCTGAATCTCAGTGGCGCTCATTATCATATATCTGAATCTCAGTGGCGCTCATTATCATATATCTGAATCAGTGGCGCTCATTATCATATCCGAATCTCAGTGGCGCTCTTTATCATATCTGAATCTCAGTGGCGCTCTCATTATCATATATCTGAATCTGTGGCGCTCATTATCATATCTGAATCTCAGTGGCGCTCATTATCATATCTGAATCTCAGGGGCGCTCATTATCATATCTGAATCTCAGTGGCGCTCTCATTATCATATATCTGAATCTCAGTGGCGCTCTCATTATCATATATCTGAATCTCAGTGGCGCTCATTATCATATCTGAATCTCAGTGGTGCTCATTATCATATATCTGAATCTCAGTGGCGCTCATTATCATATATCTGAATCTCAGTGGCGCTCATTATCATATATCTGAATCTCAGTGGTGCTCATTATCATATCTGAATCTCAGTGGTGCTCATTATCATATCTGAATCTCAGTGGTGCTCATTATCATATCTGAAACTCAGTGGTGCTCATTATCATATCTGAAACTCAGTGGTGCTCATTATCATATCTGAAACTCAGTGGTGCTCATTATCATATATCTGAATCTCAGTGGCGCTCATTATCATATATCTGAATCTCAGTGGCGCTCTTTATCATATATCTGAATCTCAGTGGCGCTCATTATCATATATCTGAATCTCAGTGGCGCTCATTATCATATATCTGAATCTCAGTGGCGCTCATTATCATATATCTGAATCTGTGGCGCTCATTATCATATCTGAATCTCAGTGGCGCTCATTATCATATATCTGAATCTCAGTGGCGCTCATTATCATATCTGAATCTCAGTGGCGCTCTCATTATCATATATCTGAATCTCAGTGGCGCTCATTATCATATCTGAGTTATCATATCTCATTATCATATCTGAATCTCAGGGGCGCTCATTATCATATCTGAGTTATCATATCTCATTATCATATCTGAATCTCAGGGGCGCTCATTATCATATCTGAGTTATCATATCTCATCATATCTGAATCTCAGGGGCGCTCATTATCATATCTGAATCTCAGTGGCGCTCATTATCATATCTGAGTTATCATATCTCATTATCATATCTGAATCTCAGTGGCGCTCATTATCATATCTGAGTTATCATATCTCATTATCATATCTGAATCTCAGGGGCGCTCATTATCATATCTGAGTTATCATATCTCATTATCGTATCTGAATCTCAGTGTCATATATCTGAATCTCAGTGGTGCTCATTATCATATATCTGAATCTCAGTGGCGCTCATTATCATATATCTGAATCTCAGTGGCGCTCATTATCATATCTGAATCTCAATGACGTTCATTATCATATCTGAATCTCAGTGGCGCTCATTATCATATCTGAATCTCAGTTGTGCTCATTATCATATATCTGAATCTCAGTTGTGCTCATTATCATATATCTGAATCTCAGTGGCGCTCATTATCATATATCTGAACATTATCATATCTGAATCTCAGTAGTGATCATTATCATATATCTGAATCTCAGTGGTGCTCATTATCATATATCTGAATCTCAGTGGTGATCATTATCATATATCTGAATCTCAGTGGTGCTCATTATCATATCTGAATCTCAGTGGCGCTCATTATCATATCTGAATCTCAATGACGTTCATTATCATATCTGAATCTGTGGCGCTCATTATCATATCTGAGTTATCATATCTCATTATCATATCTGAATCTCAGTGTCATATATCTGAATCCCAGTGGTGCTGAATCTCATTATCATATATCTGAATCTGTGGCGCTCATTATCATATCCGAATCTCAGTGGCGCTCTTTATCATATCTGAATCTCAGTGGCGCTCATTATCATATATCTGAATCTGTGGCGCTCATTATCATATCTGAATCTCAGTGGCGCTCATTATCATATCTGAATCTCAGTGGTGCTGAATCTCATTATCATATATCTGAATCTGTGGCGCTCATTATCATATCTGAAACTCAGTGGTGCTCATTATCATATCTGAATCTCAGTGGCGCTCATTATCATATCTGAATCTCAGTGGCGCTCTCATTATCATATATCTGAATCAGTGGCGCTCATTATCATATCCGAATCTCAGTGGCGCTCTTTATCATATCTGAATCTCAGTGGCGCTCTCATTATCATATATCTGAATCTGTGGCGCTCATTATCATATCTGAATCTCAGTGGCGCTCATTATCATATCTGAATCTCAGGGGCGCTCATTATCATATCTGAATCTCAGTGGCGCTCTCATTATCATATATCTGAATCTCAGTGGCGCTCATTATCATATCTGAATCTCAGTGGTGCTCATTATCATATATCTGAATCTCAGTGGCGCTCATTATCATATATCTGAATCTCAGTGGCGCTCATTATCATATATCTGAATCTCAGTGGTGCTCATTATCATATCTGAATCTCAGTGGTGCTCATTATCATATCTGAAACTCAGTGGTGCTCATTATCATATCTGAAACTCAGTGGTGCTCATTATCATATATCTGAATCTCAGTGGCGCTCATTATCATATATCTGAATCTCAGTGGCGCTCTTTATCATATATCTGAATCTCAGTGGCGCTCATTATCATATATCTGAATCTCAGTGGCGCTCATTATCATATATCTGAATCTCAGTGGCGCTCATTATCATATATCTGAATCTGTGGCGCTCATTATCATATCTGAATCTCAGTGGCGCTCATTATCATATATCTGAATCTCAGTGGCGCTCATTATCATATCTGAATCTCAGTGGCGCTCTCATTATCATATATCTGAATCTCAGTGGCGCTCATTATCATATCTGAGTTATCATATCTCATTATCATATCTGAATCTCAGGGGCGCTCATTATCATATCTGAGTTATCATATCTCATTATCATATCTGAATCTCAGGGGCGCTCATTATCATATCTGAGTTATCATATCTCATCATATCTGAATCTCAGGGGCGCTCATTATCATATCTGAATCTCAGTGGCGCTCATTATCATATCTGAGTTATCATATCTCATTATCATATCTGAATCTCAGTGGCGCTCATTATCATATCTGAGTTATCATATCTCATTATCATATCTGAATCTCAGGGGCGCTCATTATCATATCTGAGTTATCATATCTCATTATCATATCTGAATCTCAGTGTCATATATCTGAATCTCAGTGGTGCTCATTATCATATATCTGAATCTCAGTGGCGCTCATTATCATATATCTGAATCTCAGTGGCGCTCATTATCATATCTGAATCTCAATGACGTTCATTATCATATCTGAATCTCAGTGGCGCTCATTATCATATCTGAATCTCAGTGGCGCTCATTATCATATATCTGAACATTATCATATCTGAATCTCAGTGGTGATCATTATCATATATCTGAATCTCAGTGGCGCTCATTATCATATATCTGAACATTATCATATCTGAATCTCAGTAGTGATCATTATCATATATCTGAATCTCAGTGGTGCTCATTATCATATATCTGAATCTCAGTGGTGATCATTATCATATATCTGAATCTCAGTGGCGCTCATTATCATATATCTGAACATTATCATATCTGAATCTCAGTGGTGCTCATTATCGTATGGCCGATGTCTGTAACGCTGTGTGTGTGCAGACGGAGCTGAGGCTGAACTCTGAGGTGTGTGTGCAGAGCTGAGGCTGAACTCTGAGGTGTGTGTGCAGAGCTGAGGCTGAACTCTGAGGTGTGTGTGTGTGTGTGTGTGTGCAGGAGCTGCGGACGCTCTCGCTCCAGCAGGACGCGCTTCTGTTCCAGGTGGACTGTCTTCAGGACGCGCTCGAGGGGACGGAGGAGATGCTCGCCGAAACACAGAGAGAGACGCACCAGCTCACCCTGGTACTGTCAGACACACACACTCATGCAAAGGAGAGATTTCTGAATCAGACGTAAGAGAGGAAACATGAACCTGATGATGTGGATGATTTCTGTGCAGGAGCTGGAGAGAGAGAGAGTGATGAGGAGGAAGGTGGAGGACAGGCTTGCCTCAGTCATGCTGGAGATGGAGAGGTTAAGAGAGGTGAGCAAACACTAACCATTACATAAGCACATTTACAAACTGTGGAGAGAGAGAGAGAGAGAGAGAGAGAGAGAGGCTGGCAGTCTCTGCATGCTTGCATAACCATGTTTGGAGAACAGTGAGTGAGTGTGTTCACGTCTCTCTTACTTTGTTTCATCATTCACCATGAGAGCTAAATATGCCTGGATGTGTTCTGTTATGGATGGATGTAGGGATTTATGTATGTATGGATGGATGTATGAGTGGATGTATGTATCGCCATAGGGTACGCCATCGCCAAAGGGTACGCCATCGCCATAGGGTACACCATAGGGTACGCCATCGCCATAGGGTACACCTACGCCATAGGGTACGCCATCGCCATAGGGTACGCCATCGCCATAATAGGTACGGCATCGCCATAAGGTACGCCATCCCCATAGGGTACGCCATCGCCATAGGGTACGCCATAGGGTACGCCATAGCCATAGGGTACGCCATCGCCATAGGGTACACCTACGCCATAGGGTACGCCATCGCCATAGGGTACGCCATCGCCATAGGGTACGCCATCGCCATAGGGTTCGCCATAGGGTACGCCATAGCCATAGGGTACGCCATCGCCATAGGGTACACCTACGCCATAGGGTATGCCATCGCCATAAGGTACGCCATCGCCATAGGGTACGCCATCGCCATAGGGTACGCCATCGCCATAGGGTACGCCATCGCCATAGGGTACGCCATAGGGTACGCCATCGCCATAGGGTACACCTACGCCATAGGGTACGTCATCGCCATAGGGTACGCCATCGCCATAGGGTACGCCATCGCCATAGGGTACACCTACGCCATAAGGTACACCATCGCCATAGGGTACGCCATAGCCATAGGGTACGCCATCGCCATAGAGTACACCATAGGGTACACCTACGCCATAGGGTACGCCATCGCCATAAGGTACGCCATCGCCATAGGGTACGCCATCGCCATAGGGTACGCCAACGCCATAAGGTACGCCATCGCCATAGGGTACGCCATAGGGTACGCCATCGCCATAGGGTACACCTACGCCATAGGGTACGTCATCGCCATAGGGTACGCCATCGCCATAGGGTACGCCATCGCCATAGGGTACACCTACGCCATAAGGTACACCATCGCCATAGGGTACGCCATCGCCATAGGGTACGCCATCGCCATAGGGTACACCTACGCCATAGGGTACGTCATCGCCATAGGGTACGCCATCGCCATAGGGTACGCCATCGCCATAGGGTACACCTACGCCATAAGGTACACCATCGCCATAGGGTACGCCATAGTCATAGGGTACGCCATCGCCATAGAGTACACCATAGGGTACACCTACGCCATAGGGTACGCCATCGCCATAAGGTACGCCATCGCCATAGGGTACGCCATCGCCATAGGGTACGCCAACGCCATAAGGTACGCCATCGCCATAGGGTACGCCATAGGGTACGCCATCGCCATAGGGTACGCCATAGCCATAGGGTATGCCATCGCCATAGAGTACACCATAGGGTACACCTACGCCATAGGGTACGCCATCGCCATAAGGTACGCCATCGCCATAGGGTACGCCATCGCCATAGGGTACGCCAAAGCCATAGGGTACGCCATCGCCATAGGGTATGCCATCGCCATAAGGTACGCCATCGCCATAGGGTACGCCATCGCCATAGGGTACATCTACGCCATAGGGTACGCCATCGCCATAGGGTACGCCATCGCCATAGGGTACGCCATCGCCATAGGGTACGCCATCGCCATAGGGTACGCCATAGGGTACGCCATCGCCATAGGGTACACCTACGCCATAGGGTACGTCATCGCCATAGGGTACGCCATCGCCATAGGGTACGCCATCGCCATAGGGTACACCTACGCCATAAGGTACACCATCGCCATAGGGTACGCCATAGCCATAGGGTACGCCATCGCCATAGAGTACACCATAGGGTACACCTACGCCATAGGGTACGCCATCGCCATAAGGTACGCCATCGCCATAGGGTACGCCATCGCCATAGGGTACGCCAACGCCATAAGGTACGCCATCGCCATAGGGTACGCCATAGGGTACGCCATCGCCATAGGGTACACCTACGCCATAGGGTACGTCATCGCTATAGGGTACGCCATCGCCATAGGGTACGCCATCGCCATAGGGTACACCTACGCCATAAGGTACACCATCGCCATAGGGTACGCCATCGCCATAGGGTACGCCATCGCCATAGGGTACACCTACGCCATAGGGTACGTCATCGCCATAGGGTACGCCATCGCCATAGGGTACGCCATCGCCATAGGGTACACCTACGCCATAAGGTACACCATCGCCATAGGGTACGCCATAGTCATAGGGTACGCCATCGCCATAGAGTACACCATAGGGTACACCTACGCCATAGGGTACGCCATCGCCATAAGGTACGCCATCGCCATAGGGTACGCCATCGCCATAGGGTACGCCAACGCCATAAGGTACGCCATCGCCATAGGGTACGCCATAGGGTACGCCATCGCCATAGGGTACGCCATAGCCATAGGGTATGCCATCGCCATAGAGTACACCATAGGGTACACCTACGCCATAGGGTACGCCATCGCCATAAGGTACGCCATCGCCATAGGGTACGCCATCGCCATAGGGTACGCCATAGCCATAGGGTACGCCATCGCCATAGGGTATGCCATCGCCATAAGGTACGCCATCGCCATAGGGTACGCCATCGCCATAGGGTACATCTACGCCATAGGGTACGCCATCGCCATAGGGTACGCCATCGCCATAGGGTACGCCATCGCCATAGGGTACACCTACGCCATAAGGTACACCATCGCCATAGGGTACGCCATAGTCATAGGGTACGCCATCGCCATAGAGTACACCATAGGGTACACCTACGCCATAGGGTACGCCATCGCCATAGGGTACGCCTACGCCATAGGGTATGCCATCGCTATAAGGTACGCCATCGCCATAGGGTACGCCATCGCCATAGGGTACATCTTCGCCATAGGGTATGCCATCGCCATAGGGTACATCTACGCCATAGGGTACGCCATCGCCATAGGGTACACCTACGCCATAGGGTACGCCATCGCCATAGGGTACGCCTACGCCATAGGGTATGCCATCGCCATAAGGTACGCCATCGCCATAGGGTACGCCATCGCCATAGGGTACATCTACGCCATAGGGTATGCCATCGCCATAGGGTACATCTACGCCATAGGGTATGCCATCGCCATAGGGTACACCTACGCCATAGGGTACGCCATCGCCATAGGGTACGCTATCGCCATAGGGTACGCCATCGCCATAGGGTACACCTACGCCATAGGGTACGCCATCGCCATAGGGTACGCCTACGCCATAGGGTATGCCATCGCCATAAGGTACGCCATCGCCACAGGGTACGCCATCGCCATAGGGTACGCCATTGCCATAGGGTACATCTACGCCATAGGGTATGCCATCGCCATAGGGTACACCTACGCCATAGGGTACGCCATCGCCATAGGGTACACCTACGCCATAGGGTACGCCATCGCCATAGGGTACGCCATAGCCATAGGGTACGCCATCGCCATAGGGTACGCCATCGCCATAGGGTACGCCATAGGGTACGCCATCGCCATAATGTTCGCCATAGGGTATGCCATCACCAAAGGGTACGCCATAGGGTACGCCATTGCCATAGGGTACGCCATAGGGTACGCCATCACCAAAGGGTACGCCATAGGGTACGCCATCGCCATAAGGTTCGCAATAGGGTACGCCATCACCAAAGGGTACGCCATAGGGTACACCATCGCCATAGGGTACGCCATAGGGTACGCCATCGCCATAGGGTACGTCATAGGATACGCATGCAACACGGCCTACGGCGTACACTTGGCACAGAAGTTTAAATTGGGCTTAAGGCCACGCACCGTAGCCTCTCTACCATGTGGTAATACACAGATTAACCTTCTCACTTCCTGGCAACGTGCCGAGCATCCAAACTATATATAAACTATGCTAATTTAGTGAACACCGTCCAGCAAACAAGAAGAGTTAGGATGACCCAATGGAGATATAATGGAACTGATATAACTGAGAACTGAAAAAAAGTCCTTTCTTCAAGATTAAGCAAAATAGCTAACTTCAGTCATTATTCATGATAGATAGATAGATAGATAGATAGATAGATAGATAGATAGATAGATAGATAGATAGACAGATAGATAGATAGATAGATAGACAGACAGACAGACAGACAGACAAGTCAACTTTATTTATATAGCGCTTTTAACAATGTAGATTGTTTCAAAGCAGCTTTACAGTGTTAAACAGGAAAATAATGCAGCATAATTTTATTCAGCTGTATAGCCATTCTGGAAAAATTTCAAGTATCATACAGTGACAGTGTGGGCTTTAGATCAATAATTTGATCAGTAATTTAGTTTAAATGGTTAATTTAGTTTATTATTTAGATGTATTTCGATGTTTAGTTGAAAAATTTAGTGTCCCCAACTGAGCACGCCAAGCCAGAGGCAACAGTGGCAAGGAAACCAAAACCCCATTAGGTGACCTAATGGAGAAAAATAAACCTTGGGAGAAACCAGGCTCAGTCGGGGTGCCAGTTCTCCTCTGGCCAATTAACAAACAGCGTATTATTATTATTATTCTGGCAGTTTTACAGCTCGGAGGTCATAATAGATCAGAATATTCGAGGGACCGGGGGCAACATGCTGGAGACGGGTTTATTGAGGATGATGTTGATTAAATAATTATTAAAGTGCAATATTCGAATGATCGGAGGCAACACGCAGGAGACGGGTTTATTGAGATGCCGTGTCGATGAGGCAGTTTCAGGGGGAGTCTAATCACGGTCTCCCAGACACTTCGGGGTCCTGTGTTGGTCTTCTCTGGGCGCAGGTCCACCATCTGATCTGGATACGGCCCGGATCCAGCTGACTGCAGTAAACCTCGGGATAAAACAGAGAGACTAACATTAGCGTAGATGCCATTCTTCTGATGATGTAACGAGTACATCAGGTGTTATGGGAAGTGTTCCCGGTTCCGGCTGACCTAGTTAATGCAGCCTAACAATCATTTCATTGAAAAAGTGTTTTATGTGTATGCCACAGTAAAGAGATGTGTTTTTAGTCTAGATTTAAACTGACAGAGTGTGTCTGCTTCCCGAACAATGTTAGGAAGAGTTCCAGAGTTTAGGTGCTAAATAGGAAAACGATCGACCGCCTGCAGTTGATTTGGATATTCTCGGTATGATCAACTGGCCAGAATTTTGAGACCGCAGTAGACGTGATGGAGTATAATATGTTAAGAGCTCGCTCAAGTATTGGGGAGCTAAACCATTTAGTGCTTTGTAAGTAATAAGTAAGATTTTAAAATGTATGCGATGTTTAATAGGCAGCCAGTGCAGTGTTGACAGAACTGGGCTAATATGGTCATACTTCCTGGTTCTAGTAAGAACTCGAGCTGCTGCGTTTTGGACCAGCTGGAGTTTATTTATTAAGCGAGCAGGGCAACCACCCAGTAGAGCATTTATTTATAAATACAGACAGACAGACAGAAGTAGCTCCGGCTACTATGTTCTTCCACAAGATGCATGCGGTTCTGTTTGTTATCCACTAGAGCACCAAAAGTTACAAAGTGTTGCTTAAATAAGTACATACTAAGACATGTCACAAAGTGGTATGGCCTCTGTCCATCATCATGGCCTCCTAATCATCCCCATATCCTGATTGGCTTCATCACTCCTCCACCAATCAGCTGGTGTAACGGAGGTCAGCTAGTAGTCGTTGTGTGAGTAAACCTCACTCCTCTGATCTCAAGAGACGCTCTAGCGATTCGACGCTCTAGGCCTTTAGCCTCCTTGCAATATGGCTGTCGTCACATCATCAGGTGGAGCTGCACGTCGGTGTTGGTTGAGGAGACCCCCCCCCCCCCCCCCCCTTACATGTAAAGCGCTTTAGTATCCAGAAAAGTCTTATATAAATGTAAGGAATTAATTATTACTTGAAACTTTCAAAAGCAATTTGATGCCACCCGTAAGGATTAAAATATGCCTCAGATTGTGTTTTAATGTTTGTTTGAAGAATGTTTCACCGTTTGTGCAGGAAAGGAGAGTGGAGCAGCTGGAGGTGAGAGCCGCGGGGCCCGTGTGGCTTCAGGGCGCTCCTGAGGGGACGTCAGTGGACCGAGACGAAGCTCCGCTCGCAGACAGCAGAGCCGCTCCGCTGGTACCACTGAAGGAGACGGCCAGACCAACACTGGGGCAGTCTGTGCTGGAGAACCAGACGCATGAAGCTCGGGCTGGAGAGGAGAACGATGAGAGCAGCGGATATGAGGACGCGCCCTCCGAGTTCTCGCCCGCGCCGTCCACTCCAGAGGAAGAGGAAGAGGACGAGGGAGTGGATGGGATGAACACTGGGGAGCCCAGGGTCCGTGGGAATGAAGATTCCTGTACTCTCTCTTGAGTCTGTTATATGGTTGTGTCTGATGATAGAATTATGACACTTTATCCACGTTCCATTCACTGAAACCGCCTTCGCACAAGCTACAACTTTAACATGAAGACTACTTTACTCATCAGCCAACAACATTATTTAGAAAAAGAAGAATCTGCACTTTTGCTCCCACTTTATATTAGGTGTCTTTAACTACTATATGCTAACATTAAAATATATTTGATACAATGCACTTATTGTGTACATGCATGTTTTCACATTGTACTTTTAATTAATTTCAGCTGTCTTTCAAGTCTGTGTCTCTGGCTCCACTAGAGCAGGTTTTCCTGCTGGAGTGTTGATTATTCCTCATATTCTCCATTGTTGCGGCTTCTCTCTTCCCAGTCTGTCAGTAACGCTCTGTTCACTTCCTGTCTCTATGAAGCCCCTCCTTCTGAAAAGCACACTGTGCTCTGATTGGTCGACTGGAGCGGTGTGTTGTGATTGGTGTTTGGGAAATGCCCCGCCCCTCACCATAACCGGCAACTCCAGCAGGCCCCGCCCCTTTATTCAGCGCATTAATTATTATAATGAGGAATATTGTGACGTGTTGTTCCTGAAGAAACTCAAGATGGAGGCGTTTGAGGAGTTCAGACACACTGAGAAGAGCTGGAGCAGCACACACTGAACACACACACTGAACACACTGAACACACACTTCTGAACACACACTGAACACACTGAACACACACACACTGAACACACACACTGAACACACACTGAACACACACACACTGAACACACACACTGAACACACACACCACACACAATGAACACTCACTGAACACACACACACTGAACACACACTGAACACACACACCACACACAATGAACACTCACTGAACACACACACTGAACACACACTTCTGAACACACACTTCTGAACACACACTGAACACACACTTCTGAACACACACTTTTGAACACACACTGAACACATACACTGAACACACACTTCTGAACACACACACTGAACACACACTGAACACATGGACAGAATCACAGTCCTCGTTAAAGACGCCTGATATAAAGTGTGATCGGCCTTTGTTTCTGCTCGGGAATTCCATGTTTTCTGGTTTTGTTTTTTTATAGCTATTTTTGTGTTGGATTTCAAGACACTTGTTAAAAATGCATTACTTTGTATTTGTATATTGGCCCTATTAAAACAATTATTGTGTTAAAAAGATCTTTATTATTGTATTGTACTAATCAAGTTGCAGTTACCTAGTTGTCGACTGTCGCTAGCGGGTCAGAAGTGACATTGGCTGCGTCTGAAACGGCTGGACACATTTCAAGGCAGGAAGGCATCAAGGCACGTCTGAATCTGATGCAGCTTCACTTCCTGTCTCCTGAGAACCCTTCATCTGCTCGAGTTCTGTTTCCTTCACTGCCTTTGATATCCCACAATCCTGTGCAGGGCGAATTCCCGGTGGCCTGGCAACTGATTTGGCCTGCTGCCTCTTTCTTTCTCTTTTTAATAATTTTTATTTAATTTTAATTGTAATATTATTGCAGTTTTGCCCCAATGCACTAAAGTGATAATTATCGAATTCGGCATTTGAAAATAAATCAAAAATAAATAATGAAACGGTTAATCTTGACTGAAACGCTACGATTCAGCATTGAGGGAAAGATCTCAAGAAGCAGAATGACTGACCTCCAGGGCTTCAAATGCAGGGCGGTTTCACCTGTAAAGCCTGCTGGGGGTTTGTCTTCTTTAACGTACCTAAGTATGAAACTGCTAGCAAATGTTAGCAGTAGCACCCCATTACTATCGTCATTCAAAAAACTGTATGTTAAATGACATCATTATTATCTATTGTAAAGTTACAGTAGTAATTTAGCAGACAGATATTCACTTCGATTTACGTTTGGAGAGAGCTAGTCTGATCAAAAAGGGTTAGTCATAATGCATTGTTCAGTATTACTATTTTTATATAAATATACTGTCATGATGTATTCATTATTGTACTAATTTTGACATTCAAGAAATTTAAAAAATTTTAATAATATATTTATATTTAATAGTTTTTAATATCGGATATTTAAGACATTTTATGATAAAACAACAACTCATTGTCCTAATGTGATAAATTTAGATTCTGTGCAAACAAATTACAATGTTTTTTTATTTTCTGCAACATTGAGACCGTTCTGTTCCGACCGTTAGACCTGCTGAAGAAGAAGTGACAGGTATTAAAAGAAGTAGCCTACAAAGAAGCAGAAGAGTAAACTAACACCAGGGAGAGAGTCGAGACCGAGAGCTGTCAGGGAAAATGAAGACAAGGAAAAGGGAAGAAGGTGCAGTTCAAGAGAGAACCTTTCATTATTTTGTCACAGCCTGTGGATCTACACCTTTTTTTTGTGATGACCATACAAAAAATATGATTCTCTAAGGTTTTAAAATGTGTTGTGGGTGTAAGGGATGGCCTGGATGAGTGTGAGATTTCCCGGCCTGGAATTTTGTCCCAGTCCGGCCCTGATCCTGTGCGTCCCATTCTGTGACAGTTGAGCTGGGAAAAAAGATGGCGTCCGAAAGTTGCGTTCGCTGGTCAGTTTGTGTAAATGTATGTTTGTTTACTTCTGATGTCAGTGAGAAATGACTAATGTAGTAATTCAATAGTTGTTTAGTTCTCACTAGAGCTCTCTCGATGTTGCTGTAGATCATTAAACTCTTTCATTGCGTAAGAAGTTTCGTGAGATGCCTTCGAGCACAAGCGCTGCCTCACATGCCAGGGTCTGATAAAGCAGCGAAGCTACGAGCCACTGCCAGGTTCTCGGACGCAGCCTTTGTGTATCAATAAATTAAAGGTGTAGTGTGTAAGTTTTAGCGGCATCTAGTGGTGGAGTTGTGAATTGCACCCGTCCACCCCTCCCTTTCGGAGCACACAGAAGCTACGGTGGCCCACACAGGACACAGATGTCGTCTGAGACAGCAGAGACTAGCTAGAGCTCTGTAGAGAAGCTACGGTGGCCCACACAGGACACAGATGCCGTCTGAGACAGCAGAGACTAGCTAGAGCTCTATAGAGAAGCTACGGTGGACCACACAGGACACAGATGTCGTCTGAGACAGCAGAGACTAGCTAGAGCTCTGTAGAGAAGTTTGTCCCTTTAGGGCAGGGGTGTCCAAAGTCCGGCCCGCGATCAGAGATCATTTACAAATCGTGCAGTTTCACGATGTCACCGCAAGGTGGCAGTACTAGATTTTAGGCCAGGGAAACAGCGCCAAAATAGGAACGAAACGGCGCTACTTGTGCTCTTCACAACTCACGAGCTCTGACTCTGAACAAATGTGTTTACCTGCTGAGAGTCTCGATCACATGACCACTAAACAGCCAATGAGAAGCGTTCGAGTTCAGCGCAGAGTTCTCCGGTACAAGCTGCGAATCTCTCGGTGATTTGATTTAGTTTAAATCCAGTTAAACAGCGCCGACTTAATGAACAACACTAACGTGCAAATCAGCTGAGCCGATTCAGTTCAAATACTTTTCAAACAACAATTCACCAACATTTATCATGTGTTTACAGTGGTAACACTACCTGTAACTGGGGTAATTTGTCAGAAATGTAGGTTAATTTCTAATTTTATTTAATTTGTAATGTAGACATGTATTAAATGAGTAATACAAGCCAAATTGCAGACTATTTTTGTCATAAACTTGCAGTTTTGTGCATTTGTATTTATCTGTTTATAGACTAAATACCTTAAAGCCAGTCTAGATAAAGAATTTTTTTTTTACTTTTTGCCTTGTGTGCACTGCAAAAAATTCTGTCATTTCGTATTTTTATCTTGTTTTCTAGTATAAATATATCTAAAAAAAAATTAATCAAGATGAATTTACTAGATAAGTTCAATTACATTAAATATTTTTTCTTATTTTCTGGAAAATTAAATTAAATTGAAGTGAGTTTTTGGTTAAAACAAGCAAATATATCTGCCAATGGGGTAAGAAAAATAATGTTTCTGTTTGGAATATTGTTTCAGTCCCAAACAGAAACAAGATTATTTTTCTAATCCATTGGCAAATAATTTAGTTTTTTTCCCTAACCCCCCGAGGAATCAAGAACAAATATGTAATTTTCCTTTTTAAAAGCATCTTGATTTACGAATTTTTAGATATTTGTACTGGAAAAAAGACAGAAATACCAAGTAAGAAAAGTATTTTTTGTAGTGTGGTTTTACCTGTGCTGATCTAAATAGAGCACTGATTAAATTTAATTTTAATATATAATAAGAATATTTAAATAAGAATAAATACATTGATTAGAGAATACATTTCTCTAAGAATAGAGAATAGAGAATTATTCAAAAATGAAAATTCTGTCATCGAGAAATGAATACAGGTTTGGAACAATATTAGAGTGAGTAAATAATTACATAATTTTAGAGGTGAACTGTCTCTTTAAGGACATAACCGACTGTGTTTATGTTAACCTTGTGTGTATTTGACAGTATTAGCGCAGTAAGACTACTTAGTTCAGCAATCGCGTGTTTGACAGGCGTTAAGTGCGCGCGCTCTGAAAAGCGCATGTTAAAACCACGCATGAGCACGCGAATGAGCCGGCAAGGCTTTAAAACGCATGCAAATCATGAACTTTCTTGATTGTGAATATCTATAGTGTTCCGTGAGTATAACTCTACCACTAACGTGTGATGGGAATGTATGTCGCGTTGTTCAGTATATTGGGATGGAGGCAAATGATAGCATTTGTAGAAAAATTATTATTTAATGAAAAACCGAAAAACCGCAATTCACAAGCGCGTATTGAACCGTGAATGCAGTACCGAATGGTTCAATATTATATTGAAAATTGTGGCATCCCTAATAAATATATATATATAAAAAATAGAAAAGGGACCGGCCCCGGGTTTGTCCACAACATCGAATCTGGCCCCCTTTAAAAAAAGTTTGGACACCCCTGCTTTAGGGCTACCGTAGAAACATGGCGGCACAAAATGGCGACTTCACTGTAAGAGACCTGTGGTGTGTGTGGATAGAAACGGCTCATTATGTTTTTTATTCTCCATTGAAGATTTAGTTATGTGTATTATATTGCATTTCAGTCAATAGATCCTCATAAATACTACACACTGCACCTTTAAAACAATGTTATCTTAGAATATTCAAAAACGTGCAGTTTTTTAATATTTAGAAAATGTTTTTTCTTGGTTATATGAACATTAAAGGCGCAGTGTGTAATTTTCCTTCTCTTCCTCGACTGAAAGGCGTGTCTTGACTCTTGAGTGGGCGGAGCTTTTATTCTGCCACGAGCGCTTCCGCTTCTTCCGCTCATGCGTGTGTGTGTTCGATCCTCTCACACACATGTGAGTGTGTTAAAGTAATGTTGTAATGTTGGCTCTGCGCTACTATGAGACACTTGTTCACACTGCAGTGAGCGAGATCATATTAGGCGGTAAAATGGTCCATGGTTTCCATGGTTTCTACAAAATAAAACCGGAGGGTGGCGCGGGTGTGATGTCATTGATAGGCGACGCACACACACACGGGCGGTGTCCTGGTTAAAATCGCAGATTTAAATATTCCGTTTTGGGATAATGTACACAAGTCAACACAATATGTAACACTGATCTAGTGGCTTTTGGATATTTTAAAACCTTAAAATCTTACGTATTGTACCTTTAATGGAACATTCCATTTTCTCATTCTTCCTACATTACGGACACATTATGGAAAATGATTTTGCTGTATTTTAACTTCACTTATTTGTGCCATTTGTGTAAGAGATGAAAGGTTTTACACCACCAAGCTATTAACACCTCATGACATTTCATTGACAAGTCCAAAAGAACCCATGGGCCAATATGAAGCGACCGTCTGCATATGAATCAAACTGGACTGCTCGTGGGTCAGGTGTGTTAGCACTGGTCAGTCTGTGTGTAAACTGTGTGTAAGCACTGGTCAGTTTGTGTGTAAACTGTGTGTAAGCACTGGTCAGTCTGTGTGTAAACTGTGTGTAAGCACTGATCAGTCTGTGTGTAAACTGTGTGTAAGCACTGGTCAGTCTGTGTGTAAACTGTGTGTAAGCACTGATCAGTCTGTGTGTAAACTGTGTGTAAGCACTGGTCAGTCTGTGTGTAATCTGTGTGTAAGCACTGGTCAGTTTGTGTGTAAACTGTGTGTAAGCACTGGTCAGTCTGTGTGTAAGCTGTGTGTAAGCACTGGTCAGTCTGTGTGTAAACTGTGTGTAAGCACTGGTCAGTCTGTGTGTAAACTGTGTGTAAGCACTGGTCAGTCTGTGTGTAATCTGTGTGTAAGCACTGGTCAGTCTGTGTGTAAACTCTGTGTAAGCACTGGTCAGTCTGTGTGTAAACTGTGTGTAAGCACTGGTCAGTCTGTGTGTAAACTGTGTGTAAGCACTGGTCAGTCTGTGTGTAATCTGTGTGTAAGCACTGGTCAGTCTGTGTGTAAACTGTGTGTAAGCACTGGTCAGTCTGTGTGTAAACTGTGTGTAAGCACTGGTCAGTCTGTGTGTAAACTGTGTGTAAGCACTGGTCAGTCTGTGTGTAAACTGTGTGTTAGCACTGGTCAGTCTGTGTGTAAGCTGTGTGTAAGCACTGGTCAGTCTGTGTGTAAACTGTGTGTAAGCACTGGTCAGTCTGTGTGTAAGCTGTGTGTAAGCACTGGTCAGTCTGTGTGTAAACTGTGTGTAAGCACTGGTCAGTCTGTGTGTAAACTGTGTGTAAGCACTGGTCAGTCTGTGTGTAAACTGTGTGTAAGCACTGGTCAGTCTGTGTGTAAACTGTGTGTAAGCACTGGTCAGTCTTCGGCCGCACTGATTGAGGCTCTGAACCTCAGCACCTGCTCCACGAATTCTGTCCTATCTTTTGAATATCTCTGTTTGTTCACATCACTCATTTGCATTGACTGAGCTGAAGTCTTATCCTGATTGGTTGCTGAGCTGAGCCTGGAGTGACAGCAGGCAAATAACAATCAAATGAAGCATCTGTCAAACTGGAGCAAAGATATGGACAAAAAAGGGCATGTTTGACTTTATGCCTGGCCAGGATCAGAGAGAAACCCGGACTTGTTCGCTTCTACTTGGACTAAACACATCAGTTTATCTCTGAGGAGAATCATCTTCAAACATCTCTATCTGGCCTTCAAGGTAACCATTCTAACTTATATTTAAAGTTGCTTTTACAATAGCTGTTCTTAAAACAGACATCTTCACACTTTATACAAAGATTATCATAAATATATGAAAGAGTTTGTGAATATATTGCATAGTTGCGCTCCGAGTCGATTGTTTTATTTGTGATAATAACGTAATGAAACATGACAAATTCTGCAACATCATTTTTGGCCACATGCAAAACAGGAGAACCAACCAAATATTAATAACTGGGGCCAGTTGCATAAACTGCTTAGACTAGTCTTAAAAGTTAGTTGTCTATTTTTCTTCAAGACTGTTCTTAACCTTTTAAAGTCAGTTACATAAAAAGTTAGATTGGTCTAATTTGAATCAGAAAAGTAAGACTGATTACCTCTTGACTAATTGCTAGTGTGTCAAATTAGTTCTTAAGACCCAGTCTAAACATAATGGCTGAGTTTATGCAACTGGCCCCAGATCATGTTGTAGTCAGGGTGTGCTTCTTCCTGTCAGCTTTTAGTTTTTCTGTGCATTTGTTTGAATAGTAAAATAAAAAACATGTAGTTGTAGTTTTGTAATTTTGTCAGATAAATACCTTAATCAAGTTTAGCGTTTTGTTCTTCCCTCATATTTAAAACTTTTCAAATCTACAATATTTTCCTCTTATTTTGATGGTTTTATTGAACTTGTAGGGTCATTAAAAACCGATCTCCCCACCGAACGCCACTTTTGGACACTATAGTGAGTAACTTCTTAAACAGGAAGTGTAATGATTCTGAATGAACGCTTTGTTTTCTGTCTGGTGTTCTAGTCTGTCACATCATGCAACACACATTCAGAGCCGTCACACACTCTCCAGGGATACTCATCTGGAGAATCGAGGTAGGTTTTCATTCTATCAGCAGTGATTGGTGAAAGAATAATTAAAACTTAAAAAATAAAAATCTGACCCCGCCCACTGGTGTGTTAGTGAGATGACGAGGAGAGAAGCACAAAACTAAAAATAACATAACCTTCCAAAGGATCCTAATGCTTCGCAAACAGACTTTAATTTCCTCTAGGATCATTCAGAGTTTTGTCCAGCCTTTCTGTCCAACATAAGCCCTTCTTCCTGCCCCAGTTTACCTCTTAATCGTCGAGTTAACCTCGTATCATATCACGTTCTAAAGCTCTGAACTCACAAGATTTGATCAGTTCCCTAAAGGCGTTCACAAATGCGTCCGTCGTTTCCTCCTGTACTGGAGATCTGAATCTGTGTCTTTCCTGCACCACATTTCTGTGGCTCTCTCAGTTACCCAGGGCCGGCCGAGCCTCTGTGCCACTAACATGATGGACTATTGTCAATTCTTGATCATTCACACAGCCATTATCAGTTGTGTTAGTTGTTGCCTACGTCACGTCTGCCTGTCATGTTTTTACCCTTATGCGGTGTTTAATTGTAACATTAGCAAACCCACACGAGTGCTCAGCTGTTCATTTACACTTTAATATTCAAAGTCTTACAGTTCCACAGCTCAGAATGGGATATGTGCGTTTTTTTTAAACGTCTTTCTTTGATGAATAGAAGGTTCAAAAGAACAGCATTTCTCTGAAATAGAAAGCTTTCAAAGAATCCTAAAAACATGTTTACACTACTGTTTTCAACACTGATCATAATCATAAATGTGTCTTGAGCATCTAATCATCCTGATTTGGAGTAATGATGATAATTCAGCTTTGATCACAGGAATACTGTATATTCACACAGAGAACAGCTGATCTACACTGGAGGGATATTTCACAATTTTTCTGGAGTTATGGTCAATAATTCTTTTAAAAACAAGAAATGGGATGGATTTCTTTCAAACGTTAAACAGAGCTTTTATTTTGGCAGAAACACGCAGGATGACCTTAGTGCTTCTTTTCGTTGATAACACCAGATTTAAAAATGATTCTCATTATGAATTTGGGAAGATGTTTGCACTGATTTTGAACCCTGGTTTCAGGCCAACAGTGTCCAGCCGATGTCAGAATCAAGCCGTTCATATATTAGAAAACGTAACATTTTGCAGTATATTTTGTAATTGTTTAAGGCCATTTCATGATTTCAATCATCATAAAGAAACATCCAGCAAGAAGTAATTTCATGTGCTCTTAGTTCACTTATGCCTTGGGTTTATTACCAACTCTCTCAACCACATGATCGCTCTTGTAACTCGCGTGATCCTGTTCTCATGATATCTCTCAGTAACGCTCTGTTTACTTCCTGTCTCTATGAAGCCCCTCCTTCTGAAAAGCACACTGTGCTCTGATTGGTTGTGTTGTGATTGGTGTTTGGGAAATGCCCCGCCCCTTACCATAACCGCCAGTTTCAACACACGACTAACTAACTCCAGCAGGCCCCGCCCCTTTATTCTGCACACAATAGAGTCCTCTGCTTGTCTGAAGCTCCTTTCATTTCGCAGCACGATGGATTTGTCATTTGAAGTGTGAAAAACTGCACTTCTTCTCTGCTATGCTCGTGAAATGCAGCTTAATTTTTACAACATTGAATGATAGTGAATAACTTCTGTATTGTATTTTCCTCTAGAAAATGGATCTTGTTTTGGTCCCGGAGAAATGTCATGGCCAGTTTTATGAAAGTGACTGCTATCTCCTGCTCTCAGTAAGGACACACTGTTGTTAATTCACTGAAAGATGAGAACAGAATTGCAAGTGATTTTCTGTTCAACAACTGATTTTCATATCACCAATCCCATGTCTTTCATTTCTATACAGACACGCAAAGGTGGCAAATCTGCATACTATGACATCCATTATTGGATTGGGTCCACGTCTTCGATGGACGAGCAAGGAGCCGCTGCGGTGTACGCCATCCAGCTGGACGAGTTCCTGGGCTCTTCTCCCGTGCAGTACCGCGAGGTCCAGTTCCACGAGTCCAGCGCCTTCTGCGGATACTTCAAACAGGGCATCATGTAAGCGTCTCAAACCCAGTCCACACACACACACACACACACACACGGTTATAAATGACAGACTAATGTGACTGAACACTGGGAATGGTGTAGACAGTGAGCCCACTGAACTCAACTATCAGTGGCGCGCTTCACTTGAGTGTGTTTTAGTCGCTGACAGAAAGCCGCAGATATACAGTGTGTGTTTACGTCCTACAGTTATAAGTCAGGAGGAGTGTCAGCGGGAATGAGCCACGTGGAGACGAACGCCTATGACATTCAGAGACTGCTCCATGTGAAGGGGAAGAGAAAAGTGACCGGCACAGAGGTGAGGAAACTCTCTCTCTAATGTTTCAAGTGCTTGTGAATCTCCATAAGGGAACTTTTCTCCTGGTCATTTGAAATCAAGCCAGTGATGGAGGAGTAAAACTATCCAGACTATAATTCTCAGACTATAAATGATTGAATATTGTGCAGGTGGAGATGAGCTGGAAGAGCTTCGACTCTGGGAGTGTGTTTCTGTTGGATATGGGCAAGACCATTATCCAGTGGAACGGCCCCGAAAGCAACAAACAAGAGCGTCTGAAGGTTGGCATCTTATCTATATATACTGTATATACACCGACCAGGCATAACATTATGACCGGTGAATAACACTGATGATCTGTTAGTGGGTGGGATATATTAGGCAGCAAGTGAACATTTTGTCCTCAGAGTTGATGTATTAGAAGCAGGAAAAATGGGCAAGAGTAAGGATATGAGCGAGTTTGACAAGGGCCAGATTGTGACGGTTAGACGACTGGGTCAGAGCATCTCCAAAACTGCAGCTATTGTGGGGTGTTCCCGGTCTGCAGTGGCCAGTCTCTATCAATGTGAAGGACCAGTGGAGAACCGGCCACAGAGTCATGAAGGACCAGTGGAGAACCGGCCACAGAGTCATGAAGGACCAGTGGAGAACCGGCCACAGAGTCATGAAGGACCAGTGGAGAACCGGCCACAGGGTCATGAAGGACCAGTGGAGAACCGGCCACAGGGTCATGGAGGACCAGTGGAGAACCGGCCACAGGGTCATGAAGGACCAGTGGAGAACCGGCCACAGGGTCATGAAGGACCAGTGGAGAACCGGCCACAGGGTCATGAAGGACCAGTGGAGAACCGGCCACAGGGTCATGGAGGACCAGTGGAGAACCGGCCACAGGGTCATGAAGGACCAGTGGAGAACCGGCCACAGGGTCATGAAGGACCAGTGGAGAACCGGCCACAGAGTCATGAAGGACCAGTGGAGAACCGGCCACAGGGTCATGAAGGACCAGTGGAGAACCGGCCACAGGGTCATGAAGGACCAGTGGAGAACCGGCCACAGGGTCATGAAGGACCAGTGGAGAACCGGCCACAGGGTCATGGAGGACCAGTGGAGAACCGGCCACCGGGTCAAGGAGGACCAGTGGAGAACCGGCCACAGAGTCATGAAGGACCAGTGGAGAACCGGCCACAGGGTCATGAAGGACCAGTGGAGAACCGGCCACAGGGTCATGAAGGACCAGTGGAGAACCGGCCACAGGGTCATGAAGGACCAGTGGAGAACCGGCCACAGGGTCATGAAGGACCAGTGGAGAACCGGCCACAGGGTCATGAAGGACCAGTGGAGAACCGGCCACAGGGTCATGAAGGACCGGTGGAGAACCGGCCACAGGGTCATGAAGGACCAGTGGAGAACCGGCCACAGAGTCATGAAGGACCAGTGGAGAACCGGCCACAGGGTCATGAAGGACCAGTGGAGAACCGGCCACAGGGTCATGAAGGACCAGTGGAGAACCGGCCACAGGGTCATGGAGGACCAGTGGAGAACCGGCCACAGAGTCATGGAGGACCAGTGGAGAACCGGCCACAGAGTCATGAAGGACCAGTGGAGAACCGGCCACAGGGTCATGGAGGACCAGTGGAGAACCGGCCACAGGGTCATGGAGGACCAGTGGAGAACCGGCCACAGAGTCATGAAGGACCAGTGGAGAACCGGCCACAGGGTCATGGAGGACCAGTGGAGAACCGGCCACAGGGTCATGGAGGACCAGTGGAGAACCGGCCACAGGGTCATGGAGGACCAGTGGAGAACCGGCCACAGGGTCATGGAGGACCAGTGGAGAACCGGCCACCGGGTCAAGGAGGACCAGTGGAGAACCGGCCACAGAGTCATGAAGGACCAGTGGAGAACCGGCCACAGGGTCATGAAGGACCAGTGGAGAACCGGCCACAGGGTCATGAAGGACCAGTGGAGAACCGGCCACAGGGTCATGAAGGACCAGTGGAGAACCGGCCACAGGGTCATGAAGGACCAGTGGAGAACCGGCCACAGGGTCATGAAGGACCAGTGGAGAACCGGCCACAGGGTCATGAAGGACCGGTGGAGAACCGGCCACAGGGTCATGAAGGACCAGTGGAGAACCGGCCACAGAGTCATGAAGGACCAGTGGAGAACCGGCCACAGGGTCATGAAGGACCAGTGGAGAACCGGCCACAGGGTCATGAAGGACCAGTGGAGAACCGGCCACAGGGTCATGGAGGACCAGTGGAGAACCGGCCACAGAGTCATGGAGGACCAGTGGAGAACCGGCCACAGAGTCATGGAGGACCAGTGGAGAACCGGCCACAGAGTCATGAAGGACCAGTGGAGAACCGGCCACAGGGTCATGGAGGACCAGTGGAGAACCGGCCACAGAGTCATGAAGGACCAGTGGAGAACCGGCCACAGGGTCATGGGCGGCCGAGGCTCATTGATGCCCGTGTGGGACGATCAAACAGACGAGCTACTGGAGCTCAAACTGCTCTAGAAGTTAATGCTGGTTCTGATAGAAAGGGCTCAGAATACACAGAGCATCTCAGTTTGTGGAGTATGGACCAGTCAGGGTGCCCATGCTGACCCTTGACCCCAGTTCACCGCCAACAGCGAGTTTGAGGCGTTGACTCGGCCTCCAAATTCCCCAGATCTCAATCCAATCGAGCATCTGTGGGATGAGCTGTACAAACAAGTCCAATCCATGGAGGCCCCGCCTCGCAACTTACAGAGTCAAATCACCTTTATTTATACAGCGCTTTATACAATGCCGATTGTTTCAAAGCAGCTTCACAGTGTTAAACAGGAAAATAATGCCACAGAATTTGATTCAGCCGCTCTGGAGGAAACAGTGATGTCATCAGCTCAGTTCAGTTCTCATACAGTGTCACTGCGGGCGGATCAGTGATATAGTTGAATATTTAGTGTCCCCAACTGAGGAAGCCAAAAGCTAAAGGTGACAGAGGCGACGGTGGCAGGGAACCAAAAAACCAAAATCTTTACAAATCAAATTCGAAAGATCATCATCAGAGTCATCATGCCTGAGACAGGTTTTTTGAGGATGTAGTGTCGATGAGGCAGTTTACAGGGGGGAGTTAAAGGATCTGCTGCTAACATCTTGGTGCCAGATACCACAGCACACCTTCAGGGGTCTAGAGGAGTCCATGCCTGGACGGGTCAGGGGACCAACTCAATATCATAATGTTATGCCTGATCGGTGTGAGAGAGAGAGGGAGCGAGAGTGTGACTTCATGCTGTTTACTGTGGACTGTAGGGCATGATTCTGGCCAAGGACATCCGGGACCGTGAGCGGGGGGGGCGGGCAGAGATTGGGGTGATTGAAGGGGATGCAGAGGCAAAATCCCCTTTGTTAATGGAGGTTATGGTGGGCATTTTGGGTGAGCGGCCCTCTGCGCTGCCCAGCGGGACGCCGGACGAGATCTCTGACCAGGAGCAGATGGCCAAGCTCACGCTCTATCAGTAAGTGCTGGAACTAAACCTCATGTTTCTCTTGATTGATTAACTGCTGCTAGTTGTGATGTCTAGCCGCTCTCACCTAATCTAACACATCTCTAACTGTGAAGCGTGTCCGATGCCAATGGATCGATGAAGATCACTGAGGTCGCCACCAGTCCACTCACACAAGACATGCTGAGCCACGACGTAAGTGCACTAGATCTACTGCAGCTGTAGTGCTCACTTACATTATACACATCTACTCACAGTAGACCATAACCAGTCTGTCAAAAATATAATATGTTAGAAATGGAAAGGAATGTGAACCTGACTGAGAAATCCAGATGTATTCTGACTACTCTAAGCGGCACTGAAATGATGATTAGATCTGAATATGATGATAGAAACTCAGCAAAAACATACTGGATATTGTGCTTTAAAGATCATTTTATAATATCCAAATAAGCTTTACGGGGTTTCCATGCTGGTCTTTGACCCTGGACTCTACATTTGACTGCATTTATTCACTGAAAGATACAGGACAAAGGACGAAATATTATTGAAATGAAAACAGCTGTCCTGCAACATATTTCAGCATTTATTTGGAATATAATCTTTTGTAACATTATAAATGTCTTTATGTGACTTTAGATCAACTTAATGCATCTTTACTGAATAAAATATATATATATACTTACCCCAAACTTCATTAGTGTATCCCGGTTTCCACAAAAATATGAATTGTTTTCAACATTGATTTAATCTTGAGCATCTAATGCTCATATGAGAATGATTTGTGAAGGATCACGTGACACTGATGATGATAATTCAGCTTTGATCACAGGAATAAATGACACTTTACTGTTTATTCACACAGAGATCAGATGATCTACACTGGGTGTGTGTGTGTGTGTGTGTGTGTGTGTGTGTGTACAGCTGATCTACACTGGTGTGTGTGTGTGTGTGTGTGTGTGTACAGCTGATCTACACTAATGTGTGTGTATGTGTGTGTGTGTGTGTGTGTATGTGTGTGTGTGTGTGTGTGTGTGTGTGTGTGTGTGTGTGTGTGTGTGTGTGTGTGTGTGTGTGTGTGTGTGTGTGTGTGTGTGTGTGTGTGTGTGTGTGTGTGTGTGTGTGTGTGTGTGTGTGTGTACAGCTGATCTACACTGGAGGAATATTTCACTGTTTACTGGAGTTATGATCAGATTCATGAGCAGAAGAGACTCTTTCAGAAATATTAATAAATCTCACCAATCACAAACTTTTGACTGACATTCATTCATTATTCATTCATTCATTCATTCATTCATTCATTCATTCATTCATTCATTCATTCATTCATTCATTCATTCATTCATTCATTCATTCATTCATTCTTTCATTCATTCATTCATTCATTCATTCATTCATTCATTCATTAATTCATTCATTCATTCATTCATTCATTCATTCATTCATTCATTCATTCATTCATTCATTCATTCATTCATTCATTCATTCATTCTTTCTTTCTTTCATTCATTCTTTCATTCTTTCATTCATTATCTAATTCATTCATTCTTTCTTTCATTAGGACTGTTACATTTTGGACCAGGGGGGAATGTCAATATTTTTGTGGAAGGGGAAGACGGCCAACAAGGCAGAGAGGCAAGCAGCGATGACCCGAGCTCTGGTGAGTTTCCTGACCCTAACCCTTCATTAATAATGACCAGCTGAAGCGGTCAGATCACTGAGAGATGAGTTCACTGTAGACATTCTGCTGACTATGAGTGTTAGTAGATGGACAGTGTGTGTGTAAGCTGACGTGTGGTTAATGTGCCTGATTCTCCAGGAGTTCATTAAACTGAAGGGATATCCTCTCAGTACTAAAGTGGAGTCTCTCAGCGATGGAGGGGAATCGGCTCTCTTCAAGCAGATGTTCCAGAGGTGGACGGGCAGAGAGCAGACGGCGGGCCTGGGCCGGACACACGCCGTGGGGAGAGTCGGTACGGGCTCAGTTTACTCAGAGGAAGGGCTTCCTTTGACCTCAACATCGCCAATTTGTCCAAGAGCAAACAATATTTGTAAAATACAATGCCAGGTTTATTACAAAATATGGAAGCTTGTTTCTGCCACGGATTAAAACAATAAAAAGGTCATCGCAACTTCTTATCTCACAATTACGAGTTAATAACTTACAGTTCTGACTCTTTTGTTTCGCTCTCAGTATTGTGAGATAAAAAGGCATTCAAATGTTGTATTTTTGCTCTGTGGCAGAAACCAGCTTCCCCAGTTTATTAGAAAGGTAGCATGAACACACCAGCACAGAAAACACACACAGAGATGATGACGCGATCCAAACCAGAAACACAAATCCAGACAGGAAGAAGATGATAAGAATCCAAACAGGAAGGACAGACACAATCATTCAAATAGTGAATGGAAACACTAACGCTTCACAAGTCACAGAGTCGTCATTCATTCCACTTCAAACTGTATTGCCATTAATGGCAGTTATGATATCTGGACACTTCAGATGGAAGTTCCACTGCTAATGATGAGGTTCTTCCTCAGGGTTTCTGTCTGGTTTTCAAGCACTAATATCTAAACATTATTAACCCTCTGGGGCTCTTCGGTTATTTCTGACCCCAATTTTTTTTTTATACATTTTTTTAAAAATCGTAGCTTCATCGGAATGGTCCGAAATTTGGTGACTTTATTGGTACTTGGTAAATGAACACCCAAAACAATTGGGGACAGGATTTTTATAAAGTCTAAGTTGTCGTTAAAAAAAATAGTCACACTCAGGACCTTCGGGTCAAAAATGAGTTTTTTGTGCATACAATCTACAAATCAGCCAGGATGCAGAAAAAAAGACTCAACAGTGAAGGGGTGAATCTCCAAAACAGTGTGCAAAAAACTCACACACACACACTTAATCACACACACACACACACACACACACACACACACACACACACACACACACACACACACACACATACACACACACACACACACACACACACACACACACACACACACACACACACACACACACACACACTTATACACACAAAAACACAATTAGCTTTTGGAATGGCATGCGTTAATTTGTGTGTGCGTGTGTTTTTGTGTGTATAAGTGTGTGTGTGTGTGTGTGTGTGTGTGTGTGTGTGTGTGTGAGTTTTTTTTTCTGTTTTGCACTCTTGATGTTTTAGAGATTCACCCCTTCACTGTTGAGTCCTTTTTTCTGCATCCTGGCTGATTTGTAGATTGTATGCACAAAAAAACTCATTTCCCATTCATTTCCTATGGGGGTCATTTTTGACCCGAAGGTCCTGAGTGTGACCCATAAATGAAGAACCCCAGAGGGTTAAATCAAGACACATTTACTGGAGAAGAGAAGCGACTGAAGATAAGTCTTGATTAATGACACATTTATCCACATGAAGCTCATTCAGAAGGACATGAGCAAACATTCCCAGAATATGAAGCGCCATCCTCACGTGTTCTGATCTGAAGAGCCCAAGCGCTGGCATTAACCCTTCAGAAACTGCTTCTCTAATCCAGCGTTACTGACCCTCGGTGTGAAGCCGTCGTGCGTAAATGATCTGCTCAAATACATCACATGTTCTGGTCATTCTTGGGCTGTTTTCCTTCATTAATGAACAGCCATGGTGTCCTCAGTGGCTCTGATGCTGGAGTCTCTGACACACACACACACACACACACACTCAGTGGCTGTAATACTCCAGCGCTGATACTCACTCAGGGGCGTGTCTATGCTAAAGGGCCAATCATTAGCAGTCGTGGGCGGGGCTTCCCTACTCTTACGCAGAAGTAGAGGGAAATATGAGAGATTGATAATGATTGATGGGGATTATAATAAAGTAATGGGTGTATAAACCAACTATAGGCTGGTTTATACACACACTGGACACACATCTGTGCTCAAACACATCATAAAAGTGAGTTTTGCATAATAGGTCCCCTTTAATATCAGTCGTTTTGCTTGTCTAGTAAACGTATCTTGATTTCAGAATGTTTGTACTGGAAAATGAGACCATCCCTTTTTGCAGAGCACAAATGTATTTTATAGATGAGTGCAAATGCTCTGAATGTGAGGGTTAGTGTTTATGGATATCCGGCAAACGGTTCTTCTACTCCACATGCAGCTGTGGTGTTCATGTCATTAGATCGTAATCTTTGCTGTATCCTCTCATGAATCAGCGGATGTTCCTCAAGAGAAGTTTGACGCCAGCCGGATGCACGTGATGCCGGATGTGGCTGCGCAGGAGCGGATGGTGGATGATGGCAGCGGAGAGAAGCAGGTGAGGTGGAGCACAGCTGGCAGAACAGCAGATCATGGGACACGCGTGACATCTTCTCCATCCTCAGGTGTGGCGCATTGAGAACCTGGAGATGGTGGAGGTGAATCAGGAGATGCACGGATACTTCTACGGAGGCGATTGCTATCTGATTCTGTACACCTACGAGGTTAACGGCAGGAAGAGCTACATTCTGTACATGTGGAAGGTACAGTAACATTTCCTCTGTGTGTGTAGAACAGATGTTATATTAACCCTTTACAGCCTGAAGGCATTTTTAGTGGAATAAGTTGCTGAAAACACAAGTTACCATCGATGTTCTCATTTGATAGAAAAATGTTTGCAGGTTCTTGTCACTGCTGAGAAAAAGTGATGCAATCTATAGATTTGTGTTATTATTCATGGTTGACTAATAACAGACTCATGTCAGCTACATGTGAACCAAATGTAATGTTGATATCTCAAAGCAATCAGAAGTTATGGCGTTAACCGCGGTTGACACACATAATAACCCTGTGATTGTCTGGACGAAGGGCCGGCACGCGTCTCAGGATGAAGTGACCGCCTGTGCGTATCAGTCCGTGACGCTGGACCAGCAGTACGGCGGAGGGCCGGTTCAGGTCCGGGTCTCCATGGGGAAGGAGCCGCGACACTTCATGGCCATTTTCAAGGGCAAAATGGTGATCTTCGAGGTAGACAACCACTGGCTCTGTTTAAAGAGAGATTTCTAACCCTTGGGGGATGTTCGTGTGTCAGTCAAACAGGTTTTTTTATTTCAATGAAATGATTGTACCATATTTGAATTCATTAATGTTTGTTTATTTAATATTTTGTATTTTAAAGGGGGGGTGAAACACTCATTTTCAGTCAATCTCATGTCAATCTTGAGTGCCTATAGAGTAGTACTGCATCCTTCATATCTCTGAAAAGTCTTTAGTTTTATTATATTTATTAAAGAAAGATACGCTGTACCGAGTCTTTCCGGAAAAAGGGCTGGGGGCGTATCGTGTGGGCGGAGCTAAAGAATGAACGCGCATCTATTGCGTTGAGCTATGCATGTTTACATAGAAAAACAATGGAATCAATAGCAAACAACACAAAGACCTTTGAAGCAGTTTTACTCTCCGCCTGCTTCCAACACACGACCGTGAACATTAATCTCTGGGACCGCTCCATCTTTCAGCATTAGACCAGCTACAAATCCAGAGTTTAACGCTACCTTGTTTATAAACCATCGTCGTCGAAATTCAGGAACAAACAAACACTTGCACAACTCCTGCTCCGGAAAAACAAACTCCATCCACTGTCCCATTAACGCTGGGTTCTTTGGGAAGTTGTGCCGGTTGTCTTGCCCTGACAACCAAAAACACACTTCTCTGGTGAAATTGTTGATTTGGTGAAGTCCTGTGATTGCAGGGCAGCCGCTTCCCTAAAGCGTTTGCTCTCTCGCTCTAGTCGCGCGCGCCCTTCCGGGAGAAGAGCCCGTACGGCCCGTACAATCATACATCTGACGTCAGATAGACCCATACTCGAAAAAAACTTTACGAAACGTATGAGAAACCAGAAGGAGTATTTTTGGCAAAGAAATACTCCATCAAGCGTCCAACTTTTTTTTGTGAAACTTTGTCCATGTTTAGGATGGGAATCCACGTCTTTTAACAGTGTAAAAAGCTCAGTATGAATGAAACAGCATTTCACCCCCCCTTTATAGCACTAAATTATATTTACGCTGCATTTATAATCCATAAGGCATGGATTTGAATGTGCATAATTCGTGAAATTGCTGTTGTTTTCTCAATAAAGTCCCTTTGTTTCCGTCTCAGGGAGGGACGTCCAGAAAGAGTGCCCAGGACCCGGAGCCGCCCGTCCGCCTGTTCCAGATCTGTGGCACTCAACCCAGCAACTCAAAGGCCATCGAGGTTCCCGCTCTGGCGGCCTCTCTCAACTCCAACGATGTCTTCCTTTTGAAAAGCCAGTATGGCGTCTACCTGTGGTATGGCAAAGTACGGCATCCTTTTGCAGAAGTTGAATAAACGGTGACACGGATAGTGGACGTTATTGGGGAATCAGTAGTAATGTCTCTTCATGACCTCTCAGGGCTCCAGCGGGGATGAGAGAGCCATGGCTAAAGAGGTGAGCGCCTTCATTAGGCGAGGCTTGTCGGAGGAAATTATGGCTGAGGGACAGGAGCCAAATGAGTTTTGGGAAATCTTAGGTGGAAAAGGACCGTATGCAAGCGAAAGAAGGTAAACAGAATGTTGATTGATTCAATGGGAAATAAGTTCTATATTCCTGACTGTTGATGTCACTTCTTCTCAAAGATTACAGATGGTTGCTTTCGATCATCAACCACGGCTTTTTGAATGCTCCAATAAGACGGGTCAGTTTATTGCGACTGAGGTGACCCAGTTCGCTCAGGACGATCTGAGAGAGGATGATGTAATGCTTCTGGACACCTGGGATCAGGTAGAACTAAAACTGCTCTGTTCATCTGTAATGAAATATTGGTTTGGTGGCTATAGACCCTGATATACTCATGGTGAAGTTATTTTTCATCCTTCACTTATAACGGTATAAAACATTTGAAACACTTGTGCAGTGATAAACTGTTAGTGAACATCCCGACGGCACACACATTTAGATGAACATGTAAATACACTCGGCCAAAGTCGGCTACCCTCTAACAGTTTCAGCTCTTCTGGGAAGGCTTTCCTCAAGGTTTAGGAGTGTGTTTATGGGGATTCTTCATTTGTGATGTTGGACGAGAAGGCCAGGCTCTCCGCTCTAACCCATCCCAAAGGTGTTCTATCGGGTTGAGGTCAGGACTCCAGTTCCTCCACACCAAACTCGCTCATCATGTCTTTATGGAGACGCTTTGAGCACTGGAGCAGTCATGCTGGGACAGGAAGGGGCCGTCCCCAAACTGGTCCCACAAAGTTGGGAGCATGAAATTGTCCAAAATGTCTTGCATTAAGAGTTCCTTTCACTGGAACTAACCCCTGAAAAACAACCCAACCCCATAATCCCCCCTCCACCAAACTTTACACTTGGCCATTGCAGTCAGGCAAGTCCCGTTCTCCTGGCAACCGCCAAACCAAGACTCGTCCATGGGATTGTCAGACAGAGAAGCGTGATTGGTCACTCAGAGAACACGTCTCCACTGCTCTAGAGTCCAGTGGCGGCGCGCTTTACCCCACTGCATCCCACGCTTTGCATTGCACTTGGTGCTGTAAGGCTTGGATGAGCTGCTCGGCCATGGAAACCCATTCCATGAAGCTCTACACACTGTTCTTGAGCTCATCTGAAGGCCACAGAAGTTTGGAGGTCTGGAGCTCCTGACTCTGCAGAAAGTTGGCCACTTCTGTGACCCTCAGCATGAGCTGACCCCGCTCTGTGACCCTCAGCATGAGCTGACCCCGCTCTGTGACCCTCAGCATGAGCTGACCCCGCTCTGTGACCCTCAGCATGCGCTGACCCCGCTCTTTGTGGCTGAGTTGCTGTTGTTCCTAAACGCTTCCACTTTGTTATAATCCCACTAACAGTTGAGTGTGGAATATTTAGTATAATATTTGGTCTTATTGCACAGGTGTCCACCGATCACGGCCCCACGCTTGAGTTCTCTGAGATCCTGAGAGCTTTTCCGGAAAGTTCACTTTGACAAGCTGTTTCAAACTCAAGAAACGAACTTTGTGCAAAATCTGTTTGTTTCTTAATTTCACATGAAGTGTTTTGGGGCTTTAAGGGTGATGTCCCCAAAAGAGCACTATCAATATCCTAACATCTTGATAATATTAGTATAGCAGCTGCCATACAAATAAAACATTTGATCTTTAAACACTTTTAAAACTCTCGAGTCCTTACTTCAGCATTTGGCTCTTCTAGGTATTTCTCTGGATAGGTAATGAAGCCAATGATGTGGAGCGCCAGGAATCCGTGAAAACTTGCCAGGAATACCTGCGGACTCATCCTGGATCCCGAGACCCCGACACTCCCATCATGATCGTGAAGCAGGGCTTCGAGCCGCCCACCTTCACCGGCTGGTTCACCGCCTGGGACCCAACCAAATGGAGCGTAGGTTTGATTTCCATTAGACTAACAGAGTGAAAGAGTCTCTGCAGATGAAGCTGGAGCTCACACTGCCTTTATTCCTGCATTAGGACGGAAAAACCTACGAGCAGCTGAAGGAGGAGTTAGGAGAGATCACACTGCCAACTAAAGTTGAACCTGTACGACCTTATATACCCTAATATACAACATAAACATTTCACTCAACATTGGCCTGATTTGCATAAAACATTTGTGTAAAATGTTCATTTCCTCTGACAGGAATCCTCTGGTGCGGAGACCAAAAGCATCACATATTACCCACCAGAACTGCTGATGAACAAAGAGGCCGGAGAGCTTCCAGAGGGCGTGGACCCCGCCTACAGAGAGGTGTGTATCGCTCTGAGCCCTCACACACACCTCGAGCAATGAGACGGCGAACGCGAGTGTGTCCTGCTAGTGTCCGCTAACACGAGTGTGTTCTGCTAGTGTCTGCTAACGCGAGTGTGTTCTGCTAGTGTCCGCTAACGCGAGTGTCAAGTCAAGTCAAGTCAACTTTATTTATATAGCGCTTTTAACAATGTAGATTGTTTCAAAGCAGCTTTACAGTGTTAAACAGGAAAATAATACAGCATAATTTTATTCAGCTGTATAGCCATTCTGGAAAAATTTCAAGTATCATACAGTGACAGTGTGGGCTTTAGATCAATAATTTGATCAGTAATTTAGTTTAAATGGTTAATTTAGTTTATTATTTAGATGTATTTCGATGTTTAGTTGAAAAATTTAGTGTCCCCAACTGAGCACGCCAAGCCAGAGGCAACAGTGGCAAGGAAACCAAAACCCCATTAGGTGACCTAATGGAGAAAAATAAACCTTGGGAGAAACCAGGCTCAGTCGGGGTACCAGTTCTCCTCTGACCAATTAACAAACAGCGTATTATTATTATTATTCTGGCAGTTTTACAGCTCGGAGGTCATAATAGATCAGAATATTCGAGGGACCGGGGGCAACATGCTGGAGACGGGTTTATTGAGGATGATGTTGATTAAATAATTATTAAAGTGCAATATTCGAATGATCGGAGGCAACACGCAGGAGACGGGTTTATTGAGATGCCGTGTCGATGAGGCAGTTTCAGGGGGAGTCTAATCACGGTCTCCCAGACACTTCGGGGTCCTGTGTTGGTCTTCTCTGGGCGCAGGTCCACCATCTGATCTGGATACGGCCCGGATCCGGCTGACTGCAGTAAACCTCGGGATAAAACAGAGAGACTAGCATTAGCATAGATGCCATTCTTCTGATGATGTAACGAGTACATCAGGTGTTATGGGAAGTGTTCCCGGTTCCGGCTGACCTAGTTAATGCAGCCTAACAATCATTTCATTGAAAAAGTGTTTTATGTGTATGCCACAGTAAAGAGATGTGTTTTTAGTCTAGATTTAAACTGACAGAGTGTGTCTGCTTCCCGAACAATGTTAGGAAGAGTTCCAGAGTTTAGGTGCTAAATAGGAAAACGATCGACCGCCTGCAGTTGATTTGGATATTCTCGGTATGATCAACTGGCCAGAATTTTGAGACCGCAGTAGACGTGATGGAGTATAATATGTTAAGAGCTCGCTCAAGTATTGGGGAGCTAAACCATTTAGTGCTTTGTAAGTAATAAGTAAGATTTTAAAATTTATGCGATGTTTAATAGGCAGCCAGTGCAGTGTTGACAGAACTGGGCTAATATGGTCATACTTCCTGGTTCTAGTAAGAACTCGAGCTGCTGCGTTTTGGACCAGCTGGAGTTTATTTATTAAGCGAGCAGGGCAACCACCCAGTAGAGCATTACAATAATCTAACCTTGAGGTCATGAACGCATGAACTAACTGTTCAGCATTTTGCATTGAGAGCATGTGCCGTAATTTAGATATATTTTTAAGATGGTAGAAAGCAGTTTTACAGATGCTAGAAACGTGGCTTTCAAACGAAAGATTAGTATCAAAGAGCACACCCAGGTTCCTCACTGACCAGAGGACTTGACAGAACAGCCATCAAGTGTTAGACAGTATTCTAGGTTACTACTTGTGGAGCTTTTTTGTCCAATAATTAAAAATTCAGTTTTTTCTGAATTGAGTTGCAGGAAATTACCAGTCATCCAATGTTTTATATCAGCTATGCATTCCGTTAATCTTGTGAATTGGTAAGTTTCTTTAGGGCGTGAAGAAATATAGAGCTGAGTATCGTCAGCATAACAATGAAAACTAACGCCATGCTTCCTAATGATATCTCCCAGTGGTAGCATATACAGGGTGAAGAGTAGCGGTCCTAGCACTGAGCCTTGCGGTACTCCATACTGAACTTGCGATCGGTGTGACATATCTTCATTTACTACTACAAACTGATAACGGTCGCATAGGTATGATTTAAACCATGATAATGCAATTCCACTAATACCTACATAATTTTCGAGTCTATTCAAAAGAATGTTGTGGTCGATAGTATCAAATGCAGCGCTAAGATCGAGTAACACTAATAGAGAGATACAGCCACGATCGGATGATAAGAGCAAATCATTTGTAACTCTGACGAGAGCAGTCTCAGTGCTATGATACGGTCTAAATCCTGACTGGAAATCCTCACAGATACCATTTCTTTCTAAAAAGGAACATAATTGTGAAGACACTGCCTTTTCAAGTATTTTTGACAGAAAGGGTAGATTTGAGATTGGTCTATAATTGACTAAATCTGTAGGATCAAGTTGCGTTTTTTTAATAAGTGGTTTAATAATTGCCAACTTAAAAGTTTTCGGTACATATCCTAATGACAAAGATGAATTAATGATATTAAGAAGAGGATCTATGACCTCTGGTAGCATCTCTTTTAATAGCCTAGTCGGTATAGGGTCGAGCATACATGTTGTCGATTTTGATGATTTAACGAGTTTAGCCAATTCTTCTTCTCCTATAGCAGTGAATGAGTGTGTGTGTGTGTGTGTGTGTGTGTGTGTGTGTGTGTGTGTGTGTGTGTGTGTGTGTGTGTGTGTGTCTTCTCCTATAGCAGTGAATGAGTGTGTGTGTGTGTGTGTGTGTGTGTGTGTGTGTGTGTCTTCTTCTCCTATAGCAGTGAATGAGTGTAATTTTTCCTCAGTGACACTACAATGCTCTGTCTGATGTGATGCTGTATTAGACGGCTGCATGGTTAAAAAAATGTTCCTAATATTATCAATCTTACATGTGAAGAAGTTCATAAAGTCATTACTGCTGTGCTGTTTACAATCATCAGAAGTTGAAGCTTTATTTTTGGTTAATTTAGCTACTGTATCGAATAAATACCTTGGGTTGTGTTTGTTTTCTTCCAAGAGAGTTGAGAAATAAGCAGATCTAGCAGTTTTTACAGCCTTTCTGTATGTGATCATGTGCTCTTTCCACGAATTACGAAATACCTCTAATTTTGTTTTCTTCCAGCTGCGCTCCATTTTTCTGGCTGCTGTTTTAAGGGCCCGGGTGTGCTCGTTGTACCACGGCGTTGGACTATTTTCTTTAATCTTCTTTAAGCGCAGAGGAGCAACTGTGTCTAAAGTACTGCAAAAGAGAGAGTCAATAGTTTCTGTTGCAACATCGAGTTCTTCTATACTATCTGGGATGCTGAGCAGATGATACTGATGAGGGAGATTATTTAAAAAGCAATCTTTAGTAGCGGCAGTGATTGTCCTGCCATTTTTAAAGCGAGGGGGCGGCTTTGCAACCTTAGCTAAATTAAGTATACATGATACTAAGTAATGATCTGAGATGTCATCGCTCTGCTGCAGAATTTCAACGGTATCAACATTTATTCCATGTGACAATATTAGGTCTAAAGTATGATTATGGCGATGAGTGGCTCCTGACACGTGTTGCCTAACTCCAATAGAGTTTAGTGTGTCTTTAAATGCTAATCCCAATACGTCTTTTCCGTTGTCAACATGGATATTAAAATCACCAACAATTAGTACTTTATCTACGGCCAGTACTAACTCTGATAGAAAATCAGCAAATTCTTTGATAAAGTCTGTATTATGCCCAGGTGGCCTGTATACAGTAGCTAACACAAATGTTGAACGGGTTTTATCATGTACACTACATAGCGTTACATAAAGCACCAAAACTTCGAAGGAATTATATTTGAAACTAGACTTCTGAGTAATACTGAAGATATTATTATAAATTACAGCAACCCCTCCCCCTTTACCTTTCAGACGCGGCTCATGTTTATAACAATAATCTTGGGGGGTGGACTCATTTAAGATAATGTAGTCGTCAGGTTTTAGCCAGGTTTCTGTCAAACAGAGCACATCTAGATTATTATCTGTAATAATATCATTAACAATAAGCGCTTTTGGGGAAAGGGATCTAATATTCAGCAACCCAAGCTTTATCAATTGTTCATCTGTATTATATATTTTGTTTATTTGTTGGACGTCAATTAAATTTTTACTGTTGAATGGTTTTGATGTTTTTTTGTATTTACTAATTCGGGGAACAGACACAGTCTCTATATGATAATATCTAGGTGAAAGAGTCTCTATGTGCTGGGATTTATCTGACTCCGGTAACGTGAGACAGCTAGCAGACGGTCGGTTTAGCCAGTTTGTCTGCTTCCTGACCTGGGCCCTAGTGAGTCAAGGTTTAGCTCTAAGACTATGTGCCAGATTACTAGAGAGAAGAGCGGCACCACCCCAAGAGGGATGGATGCCATCCTTCTTCAACAGGTCAGGTCTGCCCCAAAAACTTTTCCAATTGTCTATGAACCCTATGTTATTTTGCAGACACCACTTAGACAACCAGCCATTGAGTGATGATAGTCTGCTAACTATCTCATCACTCCTTTTTACCGGGAGCGGTCCAGAACAATAAACAGCCTCAGACATCGTACTAGCGAGTTCACACACCTATTTAATGTTAATTTTGGTGATCTCCGACTGGCGAAGTCGAACATCATTAGTGCCGACGTGAATAATAATCTTAGAGAATTTACGATTAGCTTTAGCCAGCACTTTTAAATTTGCTTTGATGTCAGGTGCTCTGGCTCCCGGTAAACAAGTGACTATGGTAGCTGGTGTCTCTATCTTCACGTTCCGTGTAATAGAATCGCCAATGACTAGGGCACTTTCAACAGGAAACTCAGTGGGTGCTTCACTGAGAGGGGAGAATCTGTTTGATGTTCTAACCGGAACGGAAAAGCGTTTCTTTGGTCTGCGACTATGCTGCCTCACTGTTACCCAGTTTCCCTGCTGCGAGGGCCCTGCAGCCGGAACCGAAGAATGTACAGAGTTCACTAAGCTATTCGCATCCAAATCAGTGTCTAAAGCTGTTACATCCTCACTACTCTCAGATAAAGTATGGATGCGTGTTTCTAATTCTGAAATCTTCTCCGTCAGCCTAACTATCTCCTTACATTTATCACATGTGAAGCCCTTTTCGCCAGCGGAGAAGCCTATACTGAACATGTGGCATGCACTGCAGGTGATAATGACAGGAGAAGACATGACTTACCGTGTTTGTTGATTAATCCAATTTACCACTTACCACAATCGTTTGCTGGACACAATTTACTAATCCAAGTTATGAACTCAGAAAAAGGGAGGCCCGGGTGCAGAGATAACAAGCTAACAGGCTAGCAAAATGCTAACGTGTGATGGTGATTTAGATTAAAAGCTAGCGATGTCAAATTTAACGTGATAGGCAATTTTTAAACAATGTATGGTGATGAGTAAGTTATATTTAGCAGTAGAAGAAAGAGGAAATATCAAAATAAAGATTCAAACGTAAGCAAGGCTCTACAGAGCTACAGACTTGAGCTACAGAGCAACAGACACAGCAGGCAGACAGGAGCAATCGATCAGCGAGCAATCGATCAGGAGCAATCCTCTAACGCGAGTGTGTTCTGCTAGTGTCCGCTAACACGAGTGTGTTCTGCTAGTGTCTGCTAACGCGAGTGTGTTCTGCTAGTGTCCACTAACGCGAGTGTGTTCTGCTAGTGTCCGCTAACGCGAGTGTGTTCTGCTAGTGTCTGCTAACGCGAGTGTGTTCTGCTAGTGTCCACTAACGCGAGTGTGTTCTGCTAGTGTCCACTAACGCGAGTGTGTTCTGCTAGTGTCCGCTAACACGAGTGTGTCCTGCTAGTGTCCGCTAACACGAGTGTGTTCTGCTAGTGTCTGCTAACGCGAGTGTGTTCTGCTAGTGTCCACTAACGCGAGTGTGTTCTGCTAGTGTCCGCTAACGCGAGTGTGTTCTGCTAGTGTCTGCTAACGCGAGTGTGTTCTGCTAGTGTCCACTAACGCGAGTGTGTTCTGCTAGTGTCCACTAACGCGAGTGTGTTCTGCTAGTGTCCGCTAACGCGAGTGTGTCCTGCTAGTGTCCGCTAACACGAGTGTGTTCTGCTAGTGTCTGCTAACGCGAGTGTGTTCTGCTAGTGTCCACTAACGCGAGTGTGTTCTGCTAGTGTCCGCTAACGCGAGTGTGTTCTGCTAGTGTCTGCTAACGCGAGTGTGTTCTGCTAGTGTCCACTAACGCGAGTGTGTTCTGCTAGTGTCCGCTAACGCGAGTGTGTCCTGCTAGTGTCCGCTAACGCGACTGTGTCCTGATAGTGTCCGCTAACACGAGTGTGTTCTGCTAGTGTCCGCTAACGCGAGTGTGTTCTGCTAGTGTCCGCTAACACGAGTGTGTTTTGCTAGTGTCCGCTAACGCGAGTGTGTTCTGCTAGTGTCCGCTAACACGAGTGTGTTCTGCTAGTATCCGCTAACGCGAGTGTGTTCTGCTAGTGTCTGCTAACGCGAGTGTGTTCTGCTAGTGTCTGCTAACGCGAGTGTGTCCTGCTAGTGTCCGCTAACGCGAGTGTGTTCTGCTAGTGTCCGCTAACGCGAGTGTGTTCCGCTAGTGTCTGCTAACGCGAGTGTGTTCTGCTAGTGTCCGTTAACGCGAGTGTGTTCTGCTAGTGTCCGCTAACGTGAGTGTGTTCTGCTAGTGTCCGCTAACGCGAGCGTGTTCTGCTAGTGTCTGCTAACGCGAGTGTGTTCTGCTAGTGTCCACTAACGCGAGTGTGTTCTGCTAGTGTCCGCTAACGCGAGTGTGTTCTGCTAGTGTCTGCTAACGCGAGTGTGTTCTGCTAGTGTCCACTAACGCGAGTGTGTTCTGCTAGTGTCCGCTAACGCGAGTGTGTTCTTCTAGTGTCCGCTAACGCGAGTGTGTTCTGCTAGTGTCCGCTCGCCGCAGTTCTCATGTTCACGTCCAGCTCCTGGTGTTTAATCTCTAACGCTCTGCTCATCTGCTCCATCATGGGCATCTGGTCTGAACACCAGGAGTGATCAGGAGCATTGCTGGAGCTGCTATTGGAGGAACTGAACACCACTGACCAACACACACACACACACACACACACACACACACACTTTCTTTCTGGAGAAGCGTTCAGTCTCTCCTCATGTCAACAGTGAATCCTCTGGTGCAGCTCAACTGGCTTTTAAAGGGAAAGGGAGATGAGGCTCTGATTGGTTTATTGCTCGTTACGCCCAAAACACAGCCATGACTCATTAAAGGTGCTTTCACAGTTGGCTCGATTGCCTGGGCTGAACCCGGGTTCGATTGCCCCGATTGTCCCTGTTTCAAGGGGCGTGTCTGCTGTGAGACTTCAGTGTAAACGCCCACTGCTGTGATTGGCTGACATCTTTGCATTTGAAATGAGTGTTAGATTATGTTGCGGAGGGGGCGTGGTTTAGCGAGATCTGCAGGAGAGAGAGAGACTGACCACGGAGAGCTGGAGGAAGTTTTATTGTGCTGTTGTTGAGAGCTGTGCTGTTAGCGTGAGCTTATTTGTATCTGAGAGTTCTGAATAAACAGTCCCAGTCACGTTGACTCTGTCTTCCACCTTATTCTACGAACTTTGTAACACATCCGTCACAGCCGTCGAGATGAACGAATCGTCAAAGTTTCTATATCTATTCCTATCACATGAACGGCTGCAGTGATGAGCATTAAGTACAGACGGTCTGTTGATCAGTGAAGGCAGTGATCTTGTCATTGCAATGCGTTTTCTCTCACAAAATGCTTTCACCACAACAGCAAACACACATGGACAGGAATATAGTAAGAGCTTCTGCAGCATAACAGCGTCATTCATTATAACGGCAGTTTGGGCAAATGTGCAGATACACTCGCGAAGTGTGATTGACAGATTGATTGACAGATTGATTGACAGATTGATTGACAGATTGATTGACATTTGCCTACGTTTATCTGTTGTCTGTGTGTTTATAAAGGGGATTTGGAAAAAGATGCGATAATGGTGTGAATATGTGTGTGTAATGTATGCTACTGACCCTCATGTGCACCCAAGGGTAGGAAACAATAAACCAGGTGGAGAATGGATCAAATGTGCGTGTAAAAGGTAACGTTAGTGCTGCCCTGATCGTGACAGAGCCCTCTGTCTCACGAACATTATAAAGAGTGTTCTCTGATCGCTCTCTGAAGTTTAATCACTTAAATAACGGATTTGTTTCATGCTACTAACAGAAACAATGGTTTAGTCTCTGGCTTGATTTACTGATGCATTAGGGCATCAAGACGGCGATCATTAAACAATCTAGAAAGAAAGTCTGAGTGAACTTGAATGATTAGCTACACATCAGAAACACTGATCACACTGATTTATTTTTCTCCATTAGGTCACCTGATGGGGTTTTGGTTTCCTTGCCACTGTTGCCTCTGGCTTGGCGTGCTCAGTTGGGGACACTAAATTTTTCAACTAAACATCGAAATACATCTAAATAATAAACTAAATTAACCATTTAAACTAAATTACTGATCAAATTATTGATCTAAAGCCCACACTGTCACTGTATGATACTTGAAATTTTTCCAGAATGGCTATACAGCTGAATAAAATTATGCTGCATTATTTTCCTGTTTAACACTGTAAAGCTGCTTTGAAACAATCTACATTGTTAAAAGCGCTATATAAATAAAGTTGACTTGACTTGACTTGACTTGATCACAGATCAGACATTAATGAACACTGTTGCTCACTGTTTGTGGCGGTGCTGTTGAATCCATATGGTAAAATCTGTTTATAAAGCCTGTGCTGACATTTTCTCTGAATCCTCTGGGCGGGCGAAGCAGAGGAAGGGGCGGAGACCGTTCCCCGTATGATATCATAACAGGGAAGATTCCAGATCAGCTCGTCTGAGCTTCATTTTCTCAAAGGCAGAGAAAGACACACAGAACTTGCTTTACACCCATCAACATTTCTAGCCACTTGGGGACCATAGACAGGCTAGGGGAAATCATATTAATGCTAAAAAACTTCATAAAGTGAAAATGTCATGCCATGGGACCTTTAATAGCGGTTCACTTCCGCAATTTAGTACGATTGCAGTTCACATCAAGGACCGTTTATCCCATCGTTAAACTAGCAGAAGTGGATTCGGACGCGCCCTCAGAGCTCCTGCGGTGTGAGCTTCAGCCCCTGACCTCAGATCAGTGAATACGGCCCTGTGGGTTCAGGAGCTGCAACACACACTCAAGCAACACTAGAGCCATGAGAGGATATGGGATCCAAAAACACCGTGACCAACAAGACCAACACAAACAACTTGTGACCGCCATTTTAGTAATAGCAGCTAATGGAGCTAACAGCTGCTGGATTGTATTGATGCCGATGTGGGATCGTAAAGCCATGAGCATCAATAGTAACGCAACGTTCGCCAGTGTTGACTGAAGGCTTGTTGGAGATTCAGTGGCGCTGTGCAGAGCGATCGCCGTATGACAGTCCAGCGAGAGCACACGACTCCTGTTGCTTCTGAATCACTCTTGAGGTGTTTTGATATCATACGCGGATCGTCTGCGCAGAGCCGATGCATCTCGAACACGCCTGGTGTGTGTGTGTGTGTGTGTGTTTCCCGCTGCCTCTCTAGCGTTGCTGGGAAAGATGAGATACAGTGGTGTAAGACTGGCTCTGTGGAGGCTCTAGCCCGTGGAAAGGACAACCGGTTCTTAGAAGGCTGGTCAATCAAACTAACTCCGAACCGGCACTAGCACTGGCTCTGAACTAGCACCAGTTCCTGCTGGTGGAAAAGGGGTGTGAGGGAATATTTTCCCCGTTTTATTCAAGCTGTAAATCTACACTACCCTCCTGAGCACAGGGATTCCAGCCTATGGGATATTAGTTAGTCATGGCCGATGATGATTCACTGACTGAAATGATCCTGCAAGTCCAATCAGTGTAAATGAAGTTGTTGCTCATGAGAGTTAGAACACTGAGGGCCCTATTTTAACGATCTGAAACGCAAGTGTCAAAGCGGGAAGCGCAAGTAACTTTGTGGGCGGGTCTCGGCGCTGTTGCTATTTTCCCGGCGGGATAAATGGCTCTTGCGCCCGGCGCAAATCTAAAATGGGTTGGTCTGAAGTAGCTTCATTATTCATAGGTGTGGTTTGGGCGTAACGTGAATAAACCAATCAGAGAGTCATCCAACATTCCCTTTAAAAGCAGGTGCGCAAGTTCCATTATGGATTGCTATTATTATGGCGTATTTACCAGGCGCACGCCAGGAGCGGTTCACAGCCGAGGAGACTGATGTTCTTGTAAGAGCAGTGAAAGACAGAGAAGTGAAGTTGTAATGTTGTACATTGTGCTAAAGGTGATTTCACAGTCTTTTTTTTTCAGTCTTTCAGTTTTTTAGTCGATTTTTTTTCCTGGTTCTTGACGGACAAACCAATTTGTCAGATGTCCTTATATACATATATGTCTTGCCACTATTGGGCAAACAGGTCTTATCCTTAATTATTACAATTAGCCTGAATCATTTGTAAGCTCGATTTATGCCTATTTTTTCACATCTTCGTGGCACACCACAATGATTTCCGTCATCTCATGTGTTAATATTTTTTTAGTGTAACAATTTATGATTTGCAAAAATAACTGTTGCATCTGTGTAGATTACATGAGCAAAGTGTATGCGCGTTGTGCACGCTATACATTATGGTCAAGCATGCGCCCTTAAAATAGCATATTGAACAACGCTCAACGCGCCACTGACTTTAGACTAGGTTTTTTCTGGTCAGTGGCGCAATTGTTTAATGGAACAGCAAAATAGCACCAGGGATTGTTTGCGCCGGAACACGCCTCCTTTTTTGCGCTGAACCGCCCAGGTAGCGCAAGTTCATTCACTAGTTTAGCGACGTGCTTCTGTGGAGGGAAAAGCGCGCTTTGCGCAGGTGCAAAATAGGAATGACACATGCGTCGGTGTACAAAGTCAATTGCGCTGGGTGCAAGATAGGGCCCTGAGAGTCATTTCCCTACACGGCTGGTCAGATTTGCACAAAGTCTGTCATGAATCATTTAAGCAAATGCCTTAATACATGACCAATGACCTGGACCTGTGAGTGTGTGAGAGAGAGTCAAGTCAGTCAAGTCAACTTTATTTATATAGCGCTTTTAACAATGCAGATTGTTTCAAAGCAGCTTTACAGTGTTAAACAGGAAAATAATGCAACAGAATTTTATTCAGCCGTCTAGCCATTCTGGAGAAAACCAAAACCCCATCAGGTGACCTAATGGAGAAAAATAAACCTTGGGAGAAACCAGGCTCAGTCGGGGGGGGCAGTTCTCCTCTGGCCAATTAACAAACAGCGTATTATTATTATTCTGACAACTTTACAGGTCAGAGGTCATAATAAATCGGAATATTCGAAAGATCGGAGGCAACACGCAGGAGACGGGTTTATTGAGATGCCGTGTCGATGAGGCAGTTTCAGGGGGAGTCTAATCACGGTCTCCCAGACACTTCAGGGTCATGTGTTGGTCTTCTCTGGGCGCAGGTCCACCATCTGATCTGGATACGGCCCGGATCCGGCTGACTGCAGTAAACCTCGGGATAAACAGAGAGACTAGCATTAGCATAGATGCCGTTCTTCTGATGATGTAACGAGTACATCAGGTGTTATGGGAAGTGTTCCCGGTTCCGGCTGACCTAGTTAATGCAGCCTAACAATCATTTCATTGAAAAAGTGTTTTATGTGTATGCCACAGTAAAGAGATGTGTTTTTAGTCTAGATTTAAACTGACAGAGTGTGTCTGCTTCCCGAACAATGTTAGGAAGAGTTCCAGAGTTTAGGAGCTAAATAGGAAAAGGATCGACCGCCTGCTGTTGATTTGGATATTCTCTGTATGATCAACTGGCCAGAGTTTTGAGACCGCAGTAGACGTGATGGAGTATAATATGTTAAGAGCTCGCTCAAGTATTGGGGAGCTAAACCATTTAGTGCTTTGTAAGTAATAATCAAGATTTTAAAATGTATGTGATGTTTAATAGGCAGCCAGTGCAGTGTTGACAGAACTGGGCTAATATGGTCATACTTCCTGGTTCTAGTAAGAACTGGAGCTGCTGCGTTTTGGACCAGCTGGAGTTTATTTATTAAGCGAGCAGGGCAACCACCCAGTAGAGCATTACAATAATCTAACCTTGAGGTCATGAACGCATGAACTAACTGTTCAGCATTTTGCATTGAGAGCATGTGCCGTAATTTAGATATAGTTTTAAGATGGTAGAAAGCAGTTTTACAGATGCTAGAAACGTGGCTTTCAAACGAAAGATTGGTATCAAAGAGCACACCCAGGTTCCTCACTGACCAGAGGACTTGACAGAACAGCCATCAAGTGTTAGACAGTATTCTGGGTTTCTACTTGTGGAGCTTTTTTGTCCAATAATAAAAATTCAGTTTTTTCTGAATTGAGTTGCAGGAAATTACTGGTCATCCAATGTTTTATATCAGCTATGCATTCCGTTAATCTTGTGAATTGGTAAGTTTCTTCAGGGCGTGAAGAAATATAGAGCTGAGTATCGTCAGCATAACAATGAAAACTAACGCCATGCTTCCTAATGATATCTCCCAGTGGTAGCATGTACAGGGTGAAGAGTAGCGGTCCTAGCACTGAGCCTTGTGGTACTCCATACTGAACTTGTGCTCGCTGGGACATCTCTTCATTTACTACTACAAACTGATAATGGTCGCATAGGTATGATTTAAACCATGATAAAGCAATTCCACTAATGCCTACATCATTTTCGAGTCTATTCAGAAGAATGTTGTGGTGGATAGTATCAAATGCAGCGCTAAGATCGAGTAACACTAATAGAGAGATACAGCCACGATCGGATGATAAGAGTAAATCATGTGTAACTCTGATGAGAGCAGTCTCAGTGCTATGATACGGTCTAAATCCTGACTGGAAATCCTCACAGATACCATTTCTTTCTAAAAAGGAACATAATTGTGAAGACACTGCCTTTTCAAGTATTTGGGTAGATTTGAGATTGGCCTATAATTAACTAATTCTGTAGGATCAAGTTGCGTTTTTTTAATAAGTGGTTTAATAATAGCCAACTTAAAAGTTTTCGGTACATATCCTAATGACAAAAATTAATTAATTATATTAAGAAGAGGATCTATGACCTCTGGTAGCATCTCTTTTAATAGCCTAGTCGGTATAGGGTCGAGCATACATGTTGTTGATTTTGATGATTTAACGAGTTTAGCCAATTCTTCTTCTCCTATAGCAGTGAATGAGTGTGTGTGTGTGTGTGTGTGTGTGTGTGTGTGTGTGTGTTCTCCTATAGCAGTGAATGAGTGTGTGTGTGTGTGTGTGTGTGTGTGTGAGTGTGTGTGTGTTCTCCTATAGCAGTGAATGAGTGTGTGTCTTCTCCTATAGCAGTGAATGAGTGTGTGTGTGTGTTCTCCTATAGCAGTGAATGAGTGTGTGTGTGTGTGTGTGTGTGTGTGTTCTCCTATAGCAGTGAATGAGTGTGTGTGTGTGTGTGTGTGTCTTCTCCTATAGCAGTGAATGAGTGTGTGTGTGTGTTCTCCTATAGCAGTGAATGAGTGTGTGTGTGTGTGTGTGTGTGTGTGTGTTCTCCTATAGCAGTGAATGAGTGTGTGTGTGTCTTCTCCTATAGCAGTGAATGAGTGTGTGTGTGTGTGTGTGTGTGTGTGTGTGTGTGTTCTCCTATAGCAGTGAATAAGTGTGTGTGTGTGTGTGTGTGTGTGTGTGTGTGTGTGTGTGTGTGTGTGTGTGTGTGTGTGTGTGTGTGTTCTCCTATAGCAGTGAATGAGTGTAATTTTTCCTCAGTGACACTACAATGCTCTGTCTGATGTGATGCTGTAGTAGACACTGCATGGTTAAAATTTTCTTCCTAATATAATCAATCTTACATGTAAAGAAGTTCATAAAGTCATTACTGCTGTGCTGTTTACAAACTGTTTTGGTTAATTTAGCTACTGTATCGAATAAATACCTTGGGTTGTGTTTGTTTTCTTCCAAGAGAGTTGAGAAATAAGCAGATCTAGCAGTTTTTACGGCCTTTCTGTATGTGATCATGTGCTCTTTCCACGAAGTACGAAAGACCTCTAGTTTTGTTTTCTTCCAGCTGCGCTCCATTTTTCTGGCTGCTGTTTTAAGGGCCAGTGTGTGTGTGTGTGTGTGTGTGTGTGTGTGTGTGTGTGTGTGTGTGTGTGTGTGTGTGTGTGTGCTCGTTGTACCACGGCGTTGGACTATTTTCTTTAATCTTCTTTAAGCGCAGAGGAGCAACTGTGTCTAAAGTACTGGAAAAGAGAGAGTCAATAGTTTCTGTTGCAACATCGAGTTCTTCTATACTATCTGGGATGCTGAGCAGATGATACTGATGAGGGAGATTATTTAAAAAGCAATCTTTAGTAGCGGCAGTGATTGTCCTGCCATTTTTGAAGCGAGGGGGCGGCTTTGCAACCTTAGCTAAATTAAGTATACATGATACTAAGTAATGATCTGAGATGTCATCGCTCTGCTGCAGAATTTCAACGGTATCAACATTTATTCCATGTGACAATATTAGGTCTAAAGTATGATTATGGCGATGAGTGGCTCCTGACACGTGTTGCCTAACTCCAATAGAGTTTAGTGTGTCTTTAAATGCTAATCCCAATACGTCTTTTGCGAATACGCGGCTCATGTTTATAACAATAATCTTGGGGGGTGGACTCATTTAAGGTAATGTAGTCGTCAGGTTTTAGCCAGGTTTCTGTCAAACAGAGCACATCTAGATTATTATCTATAATAATATCATTAACAATAAGTGCTTTTGGGGAAAGGGATCTAATATTCAGCAACCCAAGCTTTATCAATTGTTCATCTGTATTATATCTGTTGTTAATTTGTTGGAAATCAATTAGATTTT
>NC_137112.1:50632729-50640229 GCF_949357685.1 Gobio gobio | reverse complement strand
ACACACACTCACTCTGTAGTTGTGTTGTAGGGATGGTCTGTGCTGGGTTAGGGTTACTCACTCTCTCACTCACTCACTCGCTCTCTCACACACACACACACACTCACTCACTCACTCTCTCTCTCACACACACACACACACACACACACACACACACACACACACGCTCTCTCTCACACACACACTCACTCTGTAGTTGTGTTGTAGGGATGGTCTGTGCTGGTTTCTGCTCTGCTCCAGTGGTTTTAAATGCATTTGTTAAGGGTTAGTTCACCCAACAGTTCCTTCACTGGCATTTCCTGAAGCCATATGAGCGCAGTTGTGTGTGTGTGTGTGTGTGTGTGTGTGTGTGTGTGTGTGTGTTGTGTGCTGTCTCTGACTAGTGTTAGACCGATATATTGGCCGATATTTGTGATTTTTATGTGTATCGGCCGATATAAGGCTGCTGCGTTTGCCGATATTTTCCCCCTGCATTATTTGCAGACAGGCGTCCACAGGGCAGCTCTCACCGTCTGCAAACTCTCTCTCGCTCTCCCTCGCGCATATTCATCAAAATCAGCTGAGAATTGACACGATGATAAAGGTGGAAAGACTGAAGTTTCTCGTGGAGCATTGGGAGATTTTCTCCTGAATTACCGCTGGTGTTGCTCCACAAGAGATTCAGTGAAGTGCACCTACACTCTCAACAATGCTGGGTTAAAAATAACCCAAGTTGGGTTGAAAATGGACTAACTCATCAATTGGGTTGTTTTAAGCAAACATTTAACCCAACCGCTGGGTTAGTCCATATTCAACCCAACTTGGGTTATTTTTAGCCCAGCATTTTTTAGAGTGTAAGCATTAAATGACTAGATTGTAAATAGTTTTAACTGAAGTATAGTGCAGTCAGTGTGCACTTTATTATTATGCTGCTTGTTGATACTGTGTGCAATAGTGTCATTATTTTATTTATGCTTAAATATTTATTTTCAGAATTTATTTTCACCACTGAACTCTTTATTTTTCTTGTTCTACCTCACCTGTTTTTACTATTTGTTAAATATAGTTTTTTTTTAGTTCAATAAATGTTCCTTTTTTAAATTGTAAATTTTAAATTATTATCATCCTGATCATTGTGTCATTTTTATGTTTTAAATTGAGGGAGCAAAAGCAGTATCGGCTCAAGACAATCGGCAGCTCGTATCGTCATCGGCTAAGGCTGATGAAAACAAATCAGTATCGGCACTAAAAAATCCATATCGGTCGATCCCTGTCTCTGATGTTCTCTCTCTCTTCAGCAGGTTCTTCCTGTCATCACTAGTGTTGTGTGTGTGTGTGTGTGTGTGTGTGTGTGTGTGTGTGTGTGTGTGTGTTGTCTCTGATGTTCTCTCTCTCTTCAGCAGGTTCTTCCTGTCATCACTAGTGTTGTGTGTGTGTGTGTGTGTGTGTGTTGTGTGTTGTTTCTGATGATGTTCTCTCTCTCTTCAGCAGGTTCTTCCTGTCATCACTAGTGTTGTGTGTGTGTGTGTGTGTGTGTGTGTGTGTGTTGTGTGTTGTTTCTGATGATGTTCTCTCTCTCTTCAGCAGGTTCTTCCTGTCATCACTAAAGCAGCAGAAAAATGAACGTGTTTGATCGCAGCATAAACTTTGACGCTCTCTTCAAGTTCTCTCAAATGTAAGTGTTTTGATCACCTCTGGTGTGTGTGTGTGTGTGTGTGATATTCATGATGTAATGTGCTTTTCTGATTTCATTGTATCTACCCTGTGTTTGTGTCAGCTCTCGCTCGACTCAGCAGCATCTGAAGAATGTGTACGCCAGTCTGGCCGTGTGTATGCTGGTGGCGACCGCTGGCGCCTACATCTACGTCATCACACAGCTGTTCCAGGTGCCCGCTCTCACACGCCATCATCATGCCAATCACTGACATCATCACCGCTCTCACACGCCATCATCATGCCAATCACTGACATCATCACCGCTCTCACACGCCATCATCATGCCAATCACTCACATCATCACCGCTCTCACACGCCATCATCATGCCAATCACTCACATCATCACCGCTCTCACACGCCATCATCATGCCAATCACTGACATCATCACCGCTCTCACACGCCATCATCATGCCAATCACTGACATCATCACCGCTCTCACACGCCATCATCATGCCAATCACTGACATCATCACCGCTCTCACACGCCATCATCATGCCAATCACTGACATCATCACCGCTCTCACACGCCATCATCATGCCAATCACTGACATCATCACCACTCTCACACGCCATCATCATGCCAATCACTGACATCATCACCGCTCTCACACGCCATCGTCATGCCAATCACTGACATCATCACCACTCTCACATGCCATCGTCATGCCAATCACTGACATCATCACCGCTCTCACACGCCATCATCATGCCAATCACTGACATCATCACCGCTCTCACACGCCATCATCATGCCAATCACTGACATCACCGCTCTCACACGCCATCATCATGCCAATCACTCTCACACGCCATCATCATGCCAATCACTAACATCACCGCTCTCACACGCCATCATCATGCCAATCACTGACATCACCGCTCTCACACGCCATCATCATGCCAATCACTGACATCACCGCTCTCACACGCCATCATCATGCCAATCACTGACATCACCGCTCTCACACGCCATCATCATGCCAATCACTGACATCACCGCTCTCACACGCCATCATCATGCCAATCACTGACATCACCGCTCTCACACGCCATCATCATGCCAATCACTGACATCACCGCTCTCACACGCCATCATCATGCCAATCACTGACATCATCACCGCTCTCACACGCCATCATCATGCCAATCACTGACATCATCACCGCTCTCACACGCCATCATCATGCCAATCACTCACATCATCACCGCTCTCACACGCCATCATCATGCCAATCACTCACATCATCACCGCTCTCACACGCCATCATCATGCCAATCACTGACATCATCACCGCTCTCACACGCCATCATCATGCCAATCACTGACATCATCACCGCTCTCACACGCCATCATCATGCCAATCACTCTCACACGCCATCATCATGCCAATCACTGACATCATCACCGCTCTCACACGCCATCATCATGCCAATCACTCTCACACGCCATCATCATGCCAATCACTCACATCATCACCGCTCTCACACGCCATCATCATGCCAATCACTGACATCATCACCGCTCTCACACGCCATCATCATGCCAATCACTCTCACACGCCATCATCATGCCAATCACTGACATCATCACCGCTCTCACACGCCATCATCATGCCAATCACTCACATCATCACCGCTCTCACACGCCATCATCATGCCAATCACTGACATCATCACCGCTCTCACACGCCATCATCATGCCAATCACTGACATCATCACCGCTCTCACACGCCATCATCATGCCAATCACTCTCACACGCCATCATCATGCCAATCACTGACATCATCACCGCTCTCACACGCCATCATCATGCCAATCACTCACATCATCACCGCTCTCACACGCCATCATCATGCCAATCACTCACATCATCACCGCTCTCACACGCCATCATCATGCCAATCACTGACATCACCGCTCTCACACGCCATCATCATGCCAATCACTGACATCATCAGCGCACTCACACGCCATCATCATGCCAATCACTGACATCACCGCTCTCACACGCCATCATCATGCCAATCACTGACATCATCAGCGCACTCACACGCCATCATCATGCCAATCACTGACATCACCGCTCTCACACGCCATCATCATGCCAATCACTGACATCACCGCTCTCACACGCCAATCATCATGCCAATCACTGACATCATCACCGCTCTCACACGTCAATCATCATGCCAATCACTCACATCATCACCGCTCTCACACGCCATCATCATGCCAATCACTCACATCATCACCGCTCTCACACAACATCAGTTGTGCAGCCTCACACACGCACTTGCCCACACATGCAGCCAGCCTCGCGTACACACACACGGAGCCTCACACACACACACAGAGCCTCACACGCCATCATCATGCCAATCACTCACATCATCACCGCTCTCACACAACATCAGTTGTGCAGCCTCACACACGCACTTGCCCACACATGCAGCCAGCCTCGCGTACACACACACGGAGCCTCACACACACACACAGAGCCTCACACGCATGCAGTCTCGCACGCACACGCATGCAGTCTCGCACGCACACGCATGCAGTCTCGCACGCACACGCATGCAGTCTCGCACGCACACGCATGCAGTCTCGCACGCACACGCATGCAGTCTCGCACGCACACGCATGCAGTCTCGCACGCACACGCATGCAGTCTCGCACGCACACGCATGCAGTCTCGCACGCACACGCATGCAGTCTCGCACGCACACGCATGCAGTCTCGCACGCACACACATGCAGTCTCTCACGCATGCAGTCTCACGCACGCACGCACACGCATGCAGTCTCGCGCGCACACGCACGCGCTCTCTCTCGCGCACGCGCTCACGCACGCACACGCATGCAGACTCACACGCATGCAGCCGCACACACGCACCCTAACCCTACCCCACACACTCACACACATGCAGCCGCACCCACGCATGCATGCACACACATGCAGCCACGCACGCTCACTCACACACACGCGCATGTAACACTACAGGACCTCAGTGGTGGACAGGTGTGTGTAATGGCGTGTTATGTCGGTGTTGTCTTCAGGGCGGGCTCACCATGCTCGGGTCTCTGGCGATGATGGGATGGCTGGCCATGACCCCTCACAGCCCTCAGACGGAGAAGAAGAGGTTGGCCATCCTGGCTGCGTTTGCCTTCTTCACAGGTGAGGTGTTTCAGCCACTGCTTCAGGCCATAGATCATGTGTTCCTCACCCTAACATGTCCATCTGCCGTCCACAGGTCTCGGACTCGGCCCACTTATGGACTACGTCATCAGCATCAACCCGAGGTAATGTTCCCCGATCACAGGGTTGGCTTTCTATTGGGCTGCTATCAAAGATAACACAGAATGATCTGATATGCTATTTTACTTTATGCAATGTGTGTGTGTAAAATGGCCATAAATAAACAAAAGAAGTGTACTAATGGGACTAGTAATTGGCAACATTTTCATTAGAATCTAATATTTCATGGGAGTACTGATGTAAGATTAATCTTTCTGTCACTCGTTGTGATTGTCATGCTTTGAGTGGCTCTGATGTCCACTCCAGTGGGCGAACGACAGGTCCTGTTAGGAACAGAAGTACGTTTAGTAAGGCATATTAGCCCATAATAATTTTCTGAGATATTGATTTACAACAAACTATTTGAAAATTAGATTTAAAGGATATTTGCACAATATTATCATATTTCCATAAGAATGTAAAATGTGATGATTCAGTGGCAGTCATATTTAGAGACAGAAGAGGGCGTGGTCCTGGGTAACCCTCTGAAGAACCCTGCACATGCTCTTTACAGGACACACACACTTAACACGCGTCTCACACACTTAACACGCGTCTCGCACACTTAACACGCGTCTCGCACACTTAACACGCGTCTCGCACACTTAACACGCGTCACGCACACTTAACACGCGTCACGCACACTTAACACGCGTCTCGCACACTTAACATGCGTCTCGCACACGCGTCTCACACACTTAACACGCGTCACGCACACTTAACAGGCGTCTCGCACACTTAACAGGCGTCACGCACACTTAACAGGCGTCATGCACACTTAACACGCGTCTCGCACACTTAACACGCGTCACGCACACTAACCCTAACCCTAACCCTAACCCTGCACATGCTCTTTACAGGACACACACACTTAACACGCGTCTCGCACACTTAACACGCGTCTCGCACACTTAACACGCGTCTCGCACACTTAACACGCGTCTCGCACACTTAACACGCGTCACGCACACTTAACACGCGTCACGCACACTTAACACGCGTCACGCACACTTAACATGCGTCTCGCACACGCGTCTCACACACTTAACACGCGTCACGCACACTTAACAGGCGTCACGCACACTTAACAGGCGTCTCGCACACTTAACAGGCGTCACGCACACTTAACAGGCGTCATGCACACTTAACACGCGTCTCGCACACTTAACACGCGTCACGCACACTAACCCTAACCCTAACCCTAACCCTGCACATGCTCTTTACAGGACACACACACTTAACACGCGTCTCGCACACTTAACACGCGTCTCGCACACTTAACACGCGACTTAACACGCGTCTCGCACACTTAACACGCGTCTCGCACACTTAACACGCGTCTCGCACACTTAACACGCGTCACGCACACTTAACACGCGTCACGCACACTTAACATGCGTCTCGCACACGCGTCTCACACACTTAACACGCGTCACGCACACTTAACAGGCGTCACGCACACTTAACAGGCGTCACGCACACTTAACAGGCGTCTCGCACACTTAACAGGCGTCACGCACACTTAACAGGCGTCATGCACACTTAACACGCGTCTCGCACACTTAACACGCGTCACGCACACTTAACATGCGTCTCGCACGCGCGTCACGCACACTTAACAGGCGTCACGCACACTTAACAGGCGTCACGCACACTTAACAGGCGTCATGCACACTTAACACGCGTCTCGCACACTTAACACGCGTCACGCACACTTAACATGCGTCTCGCACGCGCGTCTCGCACACTTAACACGCGTCTCACACACTTAACACGCGTCTCACACACTTAACACGCGTCTCACACACTTAACAGGCGTCACACACACTTAACACGCATCACACACACTTAACGCGTCTCGCACACTTAACACGCGTCGCGCACACGCGTCACACACACTTAACAGGCGTCACACACACTTAACAGGCGTCACACACTTAACAGGCGTCACACACTTAACACGTGTCACACACGCTTAACACCCGTCTCGCACACGCGTCTCACACACTTAACACGCGTCTCACACACTTAACACGCGTCTCACACACTTAACACGCGTCACACACACTTAACACGCGTCTCACACACTTAACACGTGTCTCACATACTTAACACGCGTCACACACACTTAACACGCGTCACACACACTTAACACGCGTCTCACACACTTAACACGTGTCTCACATACTTAACACGCGTCACACACACTTAACGCGTCTCGCACACTTAACACGCGTCTCGCACACGCGTCACACACACTTAACACGCATCACACACACACTTAACGCGTCTCGCACACTTAACACGCGTCACACACACCTAACACGCGTCTCACACACCTAACACGCGTCTCACACACCTAACACGCGTCTCACACACCTAACACGCGTCACACACACTTAACACGCGTATCACACACTTAACACGCGTCTCACACAATTAACACGCATATCACACACTTAACACGCGTATCACACAAGTGCCCAGGACCGGGCGATTACTCA
>NC_137112.1:50500229-50630229 GCF_949357685.1 Gobio gobio | reverse complement strand
TTATGAACTTTCTGAAGCGGCTTAGACTGTCAATGGAGGACAAAAATATTTCATTTCATTACAAATCTCTTCATTTCTGTTCAGACGATGAACGAGAGTCACATTTAATCTGACCATTAAAGCAGAGGCCAGAACTATTAACACTATAAACACACTTCATAAAGCTGGACATTAAACATGTTCTTCCTCAGGATTTCTGTTTTCAGCTCAAACTCCAAACATCCTTAAATCAAGATTCATTAATGACAGCAAAATGAAGTGAGTTTGAGCTTAAAACAAGAACAAATATCTGTCATTGGGAATGAAATTACTCACATCTGAGTTAACCCTTAACTGTCACCGCTGGCCGGACGCCTGGCGCTCTTTTTTTCTGTATCATATATTTAAGTAATTATCATAAATTAGGTATCATTTGAAAGCTTACAAACTCAAAATTCATCCTGTGAAAACCGTTTTGAAATCAGACATTGTGTTACCATGGAAATGTTACTCTAAATTCTTCTTGCGGGCTCCTCCCCCTAGTGGGCGGCGTCATGTTTCATATTACAACTATTATTTGAATTACTTTATAATCAAAATCTTTTCCAATCTTGACAAAACACTATCGTCGGAAAGGTCTGAGTCTCAAGGTTCCATATCTGGTGTTTTGTGATGGCAGTGATATTTGGACAGAAATTTACAGGAAAATGCATCAAAAAAACAATCAATGGAATTCGAATGACACCCGGTGGCTGTGTTTGGTACAGCGCCCTAAACAGAATCTCATGGGAACTTCAATTTTTGTGATATCAACTTCAAATTTGGAACACAAATTGGTTAGACATATGGCTATTATAGTAATTTTAGAGTAAAACATTTTTTGTAAAATATATATTTTATATGAAATAAAAAATATTTAGTACAGTATTTTTCATTTACAGTACATTTAAACTTCCATAACCTTTTCATACTTTCATATTTTGATTTGTTTTCACTTCAGTAATAATCTGCAGAGTGTCTTCTTTAAAACGAGATCAAACTTAGGTCTATATTCCAAAGCATTCTTGAATCACAGCCCTTTAAGTTTGGATAGTGCATTTTCATGTGTATTCTCAAAAAGGGGGTGACAGTTGATTAAGTTGATTTTTATTCACTCATCAGCAGACATTTGCTCTTGTTTTAATCATAAAGTTTGATCAGAAATCTTGTGAAAATTATTTTAAGCAATTTTTGTAAAATGAATGAAGTAATGGAGAGGGTTAGTCCCCTGATCTCATGTCCACAACGGTTGACATTAAACCAGAAGACGTGTGATGTTGTGGCTGCTCATGGCTGTGGCGTTTTGGGAATGTGCAAGTTCTATTTCATTTCAGTCAACACGCCACAGTATGGGTCAGCCTCGGCTAAGGATGAGCTGTCAGGAGATGGTATATCAAATTAACCACGCCCCGCTTGTCAACACCTCCTATAAATACAGGTGTTAATCAGCCGGCCCTTTCTCTTTTGCCTCCTGGCTATCGATTGAGTTGGTTAAACCGGTAAGATTTGCTGGCTTTATTTAGTTAAAATAGCTGGCTGACTAGGGCCTCTTTGCCTGTGAAGGTGAAAGTTACCACTTTGCCGTGTGTTGTTTGTGAAGGAGCCTCTTAGCCCAAAAAGGCTAAAGCTACCTCGTTCATTTTTGCTTTTTGGCCTGTTTAAAGAAGGTGAGTATTATTAGTTAACACAGATTGTTTTGTAAGGGGCCTCTTCACCTGAAAAGGTGAAAGCTACCAAGTTCAGGTAAGCTGTTTTGAAAACACACAGCGGGAAGAGATCTTTTGTTGGTCTTTTTCAGCCAGAGAAACCTCTTTGTCTGTGAAGACAAAAGCTAGCTGGACTATTTTTCACTTCCCTATCATCATGCAAGAGGAAGACACTATGGGTTTTCCAGCAGAGATCCCTGCAGGACAAGGGCAACATCGGCCTGAGCAGGATCCTCAAGAGGAAGGTGTCAGGCGTAAGCAATCTCGCAAACGCAAACATCTAGGAGGGGATGTGGATCATCTTCAGAGGCAAATGCAAGGAATGCAAGAGACTCTGAATAATTTGTTGCAGGCGCAACAGTGGCCAGTGGGGCCTCCAGGCCCTGGGGAACTGTTGCCAAATCAGCCAGGTCGCCACCCAGATGAGGTATCCGTGATAGCATCTGGAGTGTTTGCAAGGGAAGGTAATTCTATGCCATCAGATCAGGAGGACATCTCTGATTCGGAGATGGGAGATTATTCTTCTCAGGCCTCAGATCCTGTGCCTTTGGATCCGTCGGATAAGGCTGTGATTTCTAGAGCAGCAGAGCGGGCGAACCTGACTTCGCAGCCTGCCTCAACATCAACTTCTGTGTTTGATAGAGGCTTGCAGCGCCGAAAAACAGAGGGGTTACCTATACTTCCAGACTTTGTGATGGAGTTGCATTCTTCATGGAAGGCCCCAAGCTCCACTGCCCTCCCTAAGACACAGCTGGGCAACCTGGCTGGGGCGGCAGCTTACGGGCTTGCTTCAGCCCCTCAGATTGGACCCACATTTGCTATGTTGGCAGGAGCAACCACCAGGGCTGGCAGGGATGCTACACACCCTAACAAGCATTGTCGGTTAGTTGACAGTCAGCTGAGGAAAACCTATCATGCCTCTGCCTTGTCTGCAAGACTGGCATGCACCAATTCCCTCCTGCTGGTTTATTTGGAGGGTATACTGCAGGATTTGTCCTCCACCTTGGCGAGTGAAGACATTCCAGAAGCATTACGGGTGGTTGACATGCTGATCCGAGGAACAAGTGCGCATGCCCAAGCTCTGGGACAATCAATGGCCAGTGTGGTTCAAGCACGTTGTCAGGTATGGCTGTCCCAGGCCAATCTTTTGGACCAAGACTGCATGGCAGTCGTAGCAGCTCCATTAATCCCTGGCGAGGTCTTTGGGGCTCCTTCAGAGGCAGCTTTGGAGCAGTCTCGTAGGACAAGGGAGTTGACACGCTCGGTGCGTCGACCAGTTATTCATGGGCCTCGGACATCAGCGGGGAGCAGTAGCTGGACTCGCCCAGAATCGTTTATCCAGGCCTACCCAGGTCAGCGCAGAGCTGCTGGCCAAGGGGCTTTAGTAGGACCAGGCCAAGGAGTACGACAGTCCTTTCGTAGAGGCAGACAGGCAGAGACTTCCATCACACGGATGTCAGGGGGAAGGAATCGTCGCTGACGGTTACCAACCTCCGGCCACACACTTCACCAGTCAACAGCTCCTCCACTGGCGCCGATGCACTCAATGTCCATGGGTGCTAAGCACCTTGGAGTTCGGGTACAGGCTCCAGTTCAGATCAAAACCGCCGAAATTTCAAGGGATTGTCCCTACTGTTTTGGGAGACGAAAAACAAGCAAGTCTCTCACAGCAGAGGTGTCGGTCCTTTTTTGGAAAAGATGCGATAACACACCTGCCCTTGGGAGCAATAGGGCAGGGGTTTTATTCCACCTATTTCCTGAATCCGAAAAAGGATGGGGGTCTTCGTCCCATCCTCAATCTCAAGGGACTCAACCGTCATTTAAAACGACTGCCTTTCCATATGCTCAACATATCAACTCTCTTAACCTTCATCAGACAAGGGGACTGGTTCACAACAGTGGACCTCCAGGATGCTTATTTTCACATCCCAATTCACAAGAGCCACAGGAAGTACCTAAGGTTCTATTTTCAGGGCAATGCATACGAGTACAATGTTCTCCCCTTCGGTCTGTCATTGGCCCCCCGCACCTTTACAAAATGTATGGATGCGGCACTCATCCCCCTTCGTTGTTAGGGCATCCGAATAGCAAATTACCTGGACGATTGGGTAATTTGTTCCCCTACAGAACAGCAGGCCAAGAACAACACAAAGGTGGTCCTAACCCATTTACAGAACTTGGGGCTGAAGCTGAACAGTGGGAAGAGTTGTCTCACTCCCACCAGGGCAGTGACATACCTAGGGTTGACCTTGGATTCAACATGGAAGGAGCAGGTTACAGTGAAGTTTGGTCGGAGGCTGCTGGGCCTGTTGGCAGCAGCCAGTCAGGTTGTACCATTGGGATTGCTTCACATGCGCCCACTGCAGCTGTGGTTAGCAAAATACAAAGTGAGTCCATACGAGAATGGACAGCGACTGATTCCAGTAGACAGGGATTGTCTTCCAACAGTTCAATGGTGGCTCTCGACTCCAGGCCTAAAGGAAGGTGTCGCACTGGGCCCTTTATGTTCAAGGGAGGTGATAACAACAGATGCGTCACTGAAGGGCTGGGGTGCAGTCTGGCGAGGCAATCCAGCACGAGGACAATGGGGTGCCTCTTGGAGAGGAACACGCATAAATCTGCTGGAACTGGAGGCAGTATTTCTGGCCCTGATCCATTTTCTGCCTCAGCTTCAGGAGAAGCATGTGATTGTTCGCTCCGACAATACCACAGTAGTGTCATACATAAACCACCAAGGCGGGTTACGTTCACTGTCCCTTTACAAGAGAGCTCGGGACCTTCTGTTATGGGCAGATGCTCAGGGGGTGTCCCTGAGGGCTTTACACCTCCCGGGAGAGGACAATGTGGCAGCCGACATTTTGTCCAGGGGAGGTCCCAGGCCAGGGGAAAGGCGACTACATCCAGCACTAGTGCAGGAACTCTGGTCTCGGTTCGGAATGGCTCAGGTAGATCTCTTTGCCTCACTGGAAACCACACATTGTCCCCTGTGGAATTCAATAGTGGGCCCCAAGGGTTCACTGGGAGTGGATGCTCTGGCAAACAAGTGGCCTCCAATGCTGCTGTACGCATTTCCTCCGTTCCCTCTTCTGCCGGCAGTCCTAGCCAAAGTAAGGATCTTGAAGGCCAAAGTCCTGCTGGTGGCACCAGATTGGCCCCAACAGTCATGGATGCCAGATTTGGTAGCGTTGCAGAGGGGACCACCATGGCGTCTCCCAGTCATGAAGAATATGTTGTCTCAGGCCCAGGGGAAACTCTGGCACCCGAATCCAGGGAAGTACAACCTGCACGTCTGGCCACTAGATGGGAGTCTTCCAGAGTGCTGGAAGAGGCGGTTCTAACGACATTGCGTGCGGCAAAAGCCCCATCTACAAGGAGACTGTACGCTGCTCGATGGGAAAGGTTCTCTCAATGGTGTCAGTCCAAGGGAATGGACCCAGTCTCATGCGAGGTGGAGTTAGTTTTGTCATTTCTCCAGTCCCTGTTGGAGACGGGTCTGACGGAGTCAACCTTGAGGGGATATGTAGCGGCTATATCAGATCGCCATATGGACTACGGAGGCAGCACAGTTGGTGTCCATCCTCTTGTGAAATGTTTTCTAAAAGGAGCTCGTAGATTATGTCCATCCCAAGCTCGGTTAGTTCCCTCATGGGACTTGGGCCTTGTCCTGAAAGCTCTGACAGAACACCCCTTTGAGCCATTAGACAAGTTGGAGTTAGAACTTCTTACGTTGAAGACAGCCTTTCTCTTGGCTATTGCATCAGTTAGGAGGGTAAGCGAATTGCATGCATTGTCAGTACACCCGACATGCTTGAGATTGGGGGAAGAAGATTCATCTATTTCACTCCTTCCAAACCCATCATTCCTGCCAAAAGTTCTGCCTCGTTCTTATGTCTCCAGACCATTGGTACTAGAACCCTTTCATCCCCCTCCTCATGATTCAGCAGAAGCAGCCAGATTACATCTAATCTGCCCAGTCAGATCGCTGAAGAGATACATTGCTTGCACTCAACAGATAACACAGACTAATCAGCTGTTTGTCTGTTTTGGGGACTCAGTGCGAGGCCAGGCAGTTTCCAAGCAGCGGCTCACAAAATGGGTTGTCAGGCTGATAGAACTTGCCTACCACAGCATAGGAAGGCCTCCTCCCAAAGGTGGTAGCCCACTCTACCAGAGGAATGGGGGCCTCTTGGGCATTACTCAAAGGGGCCTCTCTGGAAGAAGTGTGTGCAGCAGCAGGTTGGTCATCCTCTTTGACATTTGCCAAATTCTATCGTCTGGACCTTGCAAAGACAGTTTCATCTACTATTCTGCAAACAGCAGAACAGGAATAAACTGCTTTATGTTCAATTATGTCAAGGTATTATTACCTGGTGGTTTTGTTGTAAGTTATATGAAGAACTAATAAAAGGTTCTGTTGCATTAATCGTTTCTTGGTTATTGCCCCGCTTGATTTCCCCTCATGACCTTATCTGGTACACAGTTGACCCATACTGTGGCGTGTTGACTGAAATGAAATAGAACGAAGGGTTACACAGGTAACCTAGGTTCTGTGAATGAAGTCAACACGCCACGAAGCGTGGTCACTCGGGGACTGCTTTGAGCCAGTCGGGAAAAAGAGAAAGGGCCGGCTGATTAACACCTGTATTTATAGGAGGTGTTGACAAGCGGGGCGTGGTTAATTTGATATACCATCTCCTGACAGCTCATCCTTAGCCGAGGCTGACCCATACTATGGCGTGTTGACTTCATTCACAGAACCTAGGTTACCTGTGTAACCCTTCGTTATCATCTCCGTGTGAACAACAAAAATGTAAATATAGTGTAAATATAATATAGTATTGTGTTCTAAAACTTTACTAATGTGTTCATGTAAACGCAGTAGACGAGATGAATATAAAACGGACACTGATGTTGTGTATAAATGCACTTTTATTAGAAACCCAACTGTAGATTCAGGAAAAGCGTTTTAAAGGCATTTAAACACAAATACGCACAATCACGAGCAGGTTATTATAATGCTTTAGACGCTTCTGCAGGTTTTCTGCTTATATTCCCAGGCAATAGAAAAGACACCAACAAATAATTGTGCAAATAATGGTGAGCAGTGATTCGCTGAGGATGATTACATGAAAATACAACTGAACCCAACAGTTTAAACTCATATATCTCAGCCCAACACAGGTGACAGCACAACCGGTACATAATGATTATACGCAGTGGGTTTTCATAACACCTTTTTAAATATTGTTTCCCCCCTGATGTCATCCCAGACAGCAGCAGTGGCGCACCCAGGCCGGATCTGGGCCGGATCTGCTGTCTAGGATGAGTCCAGCGGGTCAGGGAGTCGAGCTCGTGGTCCGCTCAGCCCATGCTGGGGATGAAGGTCCGGTGCACTTCTCTGTAAGCATTCCTCAGGAGAGCGTACGGGAAACACATCTCCAGCATGTCCTGACTCAAGAACGGCGACTGATCCACGATCTGTAACCCACAGAGCAGAACAGACGGACTTAAATCATGAAGCATTTCAGATCCTGAGCTCACGATGAAGAGGTTTGTTACCATGTGTAGGATGAGATAAACCGAGTCTCTGTTCTTGATCTCCACTCGCTCCACATTCTGGCCGAGCTGCAGTAAGATGGCGGACGCCACCTGCACATCAGACATCACAGATGAGGTGTGTGTGTGTGTGTGCGTGTGCGTGTGCGTGTGCGTGTGCGTGTGCGCGTGTGCGTGTGTGTGTGAGAGAGAGACGCTGGAAGGGCTCAAGGGCGTGTCCTTTACCTTCAGGAACTCCTGGAGCTGCGTCTGGATGCTCTTCCTCTGGACGGTGAACATGGCGGCCGCCAGATGGTTGACCGCTGAGGCCAGGCAGTGGATGTTGTTCTGGTGACCTATGAAGAACAAGTCAAGCTTCAGAAGTCAGAAATCTGAGCTGCTGCTGCTCAGGGTCCGTCAGAACACGAGGAGCTGCTGAGCAAAGCAAGCGCTCATGTTGGATTTTAAATTAAAGAGAAAGTTCACCCCAAATTTGAAATGATAGATACTGATAGATGACTTTTATGATGGATAGATGCACTGGTTTTGGGTGAACTAACCGTTTAACTCTTTCCCTGCCATTGACGGAAAGTTACGGCTTTCCGTGTTTTCCCTGTGATACGGTAGGGGGCGCTGTTACACATCCTGTAGTCCAGAATCTCCTGATCAAAACACATGTGAAGAAGACGCAGAAACGAGCGACTGAAGCATTGCTGACTCATGTAAAATATCCCGATCATCAAACATTAACCATCATATCAATCTAAACGCCTGATGTGACTGAATGAGATGTGGACGCAGGACGAGCTCTGAGGTGTTGATCTCCATCTGTGTTTGCTCATCGCTCGCAATCCGGGCCAGGCCTAGTCTTTGACAAAAACAGGATTTTCTCAATTTTGATGAAACGTAACCACATTCAAGTGTTGAGACGTTTTAAAGCAGAGGCTCTGTTCTTTCTGTTGATATATTACATGCTCAGATATTCATACAGATAAATATTCTGAGGGCCATGACATGTTTGTGCAAATGATCAGAAACGCTGGCAGTGAAAAAGTATTTTCCATCATATTCACAAAACTTTCATGGCCCTCATAATATTTTGTTCTGCCATTTTATTCTAACTTCATGCATTCTTTTGATCAACTCTTGAATGTTTCATAAAAAAAGCAAAATTTTGAGCACAAATCTGAGAAAATCCTGTTTTTGTCAAAAACTAGGCCTGGCCCGGATTGCGAGCGATGAGCAAACACAGATGGAGATCAACACTTCAGAGCTCGTCCTGCGTCCACATCTCATTCAGTCACATCAGGCGTTTAGATTGATATGATGGTTAATGTTTGATGATCGGGATATTTTACATGAGTCAGCAATGCTTCAGTCGCTCGTTTCTGCGTCTACATGTGTTTTGATCAGGAGATTCTGGACTACAGGATGTGTAACAGTGCCCCCTACCGTATCACAGGGAAAACTCGGAAAGCCGGAAAATTCTGTTGATAGTGGGAAAGGAGTTTTCGTCAGTTTTCTTCTATATACCTCCGTGTTCTCTCCTGTAGTTGGAGTTGGGATCCAGGCACAGGCTGGGCAGGGACACAGCGATGTACACCAGAAGCAGGCAGCTGATCTTAAACTCCTCCTCCATCGATGAGTTGTCTGGCGGGGAGAATAACAGATAATCATCAGATCAGATTAGCTGGAGACAGTCTTCCAGAGAGACGAGCTGCTTTATCAGGACTTCACCTGTCTGCATGTTTGCAATTGCCGAAACCAGCGCAGGGTCGATCTCACAGGGCAAACCCGCAGCCGACGCCACTTCATACACACCGAGAGAGATCTACACATCACACAATCAGAACAGCTGTAGACGTTCTGCAGAGGACAGTGGTGTCCTCGCTCTCTCTCCTCCAGACTCCAGCTAACAGAAGAGAGATCTAGACTCACCTTGATGTCCAGGTCTGGCTGGTCCTTCAGATATCTGATGGGTCTCATGAGGAACGGGCAGTGTCTGTCCATGATCTACAGACGGAAATGATCAGTTCTGCGCTCGCTCATAAACAGCACAGCATGACCTGCATTTATTATTATCCATATAGCATAAGACCTGCACAGAGGGCATTACTGTAAGACTGAAGAGATGTACACCGATCAGGCATAACATTAGGACCTAATATTGAGTTGGTCCCCTGACCCGTCGAGGCCTGGACTCCTCTAGACCCCTGAAGGTGAGCTGTGGTATCTGGCACCAAGATGTTAGCAGCAGATCCTTTAAGTCCTGTAAGTTGCGAGGTGGGGCCTCCATGGATCGGACTTGTTTGTTCAGCTCATCCCACAGATGATCTAGGGAATTTGGCCTCAAACTCGTTGTTGTGCTCCTCAAACCATTCCTGAAGCATTTGTGCTTTGTGGCGGCGCATTATCTGCTGAAAGAGCCACAGCCACCAGGGAATACCGTTTCCATGAAAGGCTGGACATGGGCTCAACAATGCTTAGGTAGGTGGGACGTGTCAAAGTCACATCCACATGATGGAGGACCCAAGGTTTCTCAGCAGAACATTGCCCAAAGCATCACTGCCTCCACCGCCACGCCTTCTTCCCATAGTGCACCTGCTGCCATGTGTTCCCCAGGTGAGCCACGCACACACACCCGGCCATCAATGAGCCTTGGCCGCCCATGACCCTGTGGCCGGTTCTCCACTGGTCCTCCATGACCCTGTGGCCGGTTCTCCACTGGTCCTCCATGACCCTGTGGCCGGTTCTCCACTGGTCCTCCATGACCCTGTGGCCGGTTCTCCACTGGTCCTCCATGACCCTGTGGCCGGTTCTCCACTGGTCCTTTCTCTGAGCACTTTTGATAGAGACTGACCACTGCAGACCGGGAACACCCCACAAGAGCTGCAGTTTTGGAGATGCTCTGACCCAGTCGTCTAGCCGTCACAATCTGGCCCTTGTCAAACTCACTCATATCCTTACGCTTGCCCATTTTTCCTGCTTCTAACACATCAACTCTGAGGACAAAATGTTCACTTGCTGCCTAATATATCCCACCCACTAACAGGAGATCATCAGTGTTATTCACTTCACCAGTCATAATGTTATGCCTGATCGGTGTATATGAATGTAGGAAACACTAAAATGTGAATATTAATGAGCATAAACAGAGCTACTGACCTCCGCGAGAGCTTCTTGGACCATAGCGCGAAAGGACAGAATCACACCAATAATGGTCACTCTCTTCAGCACGTTCTCACAGCCTGTAATGTAATAATTAAAACAATTGGTTATTTGTGTGACCCTTACTTTTTAGTTTAACATGTTTTATTTATATTTCATAATAAAGTAGCTATTGATTGTTTTTGAGAGGAATAATGGAAAGGCAGACGACTGTAGACTGTGTGTTGTTTGAGTTCTGAAGCGTGACTGTAACTGTACCGGTCAGCTTCTTCTGAAGGTCAGTCATGGCCTCAGGTTTCTCATAGTTAACTCTCATTTGCACCAGGACATCCATGTTGTCACTTACTAGTTTCTGAAAATCATAACATCATTTATTTCAATCATGTATGCCCTGTAAATTAGCCATGTTTGTGCTTTAACGTTGTTATTTTTTTTCTTTTAAAAGATACCTTCAGTTCTCCGACTTGGGATATGATGTGCCACATGAGGTTCTCATTTAAAAACTTCATTCCATAAGGGCCGATGAGTTCAGCCAATGCTCGCAAACCTACAGAGAAATATAATAAAGAGTGTGTGTGTGTGATAAACATCTAACCCGTGTTTAACAGTGTTTCAGACGCCAACAGTGTTATTGTATAAAATCAGAAATATTTCCTTGAGTTACTCTGCAAGTTGAATATATTTTATTTTTGTTCTATCATAAAAAATATCTGAGCGTTTATCATGGTAATAGATATGCCAATATTAATGCATTTGGTCTTGACAGAATAGATCTGAAAGGCTGATGATTATGATGATTATTACTGTATACAGATAGTGTGGCTACTGAAAAATGTAAAATGTTTATCTGAAATATTATCTTACCGCCGATGTCAGAGTATTCCTCCGCATGGAAGCTCTGCTCGTTCTCGTTGTTCTGGTTTACGAAGCACTGTGTGGTTGGACAGTGGACTATGAGAGCGCTGCTGGCCTGACGCAAGAGACCCTCGAGATACCTGACCACAGGAGACCAGGAGCACAGTTCAACACATTATCCACATCTAAACAACTGACCCTCGAGATACCTGACCACAGGACACCAGGAGCACAGTTCAACACAATATCCACATCTAAACAACTGACCCTCGAGATACCTGACCACAGGAGACCAGGAGCACAGTTCAACACATTATCCACATCTAAACAACTGACCCTCGAGATACCTGACCACAGGAGTCCAGGAGCACAGTTCAACACATTATCCACATCTAAACAACTGACCCTCGAGATACCTGACCACAGGACACCAGGAGCACAGTTCAACACATTATCTACATCTAAACAACTGACCCTCGAGATACCCGACCACAGGAGACCAGGAGCACAGTTCAACACATTATCCACATCTAAACAACTGACCCTCGAGATACCCGACCACAGGACACCAGGAGCACAGTTCAACACATTATCCACATCTAAACAACTGACCCTCGAGATACCTGACCACAGGACACCAGGAACACAGTTCAACACATTATCCACATCTAAACAACTGACCCTCGAGATACCTGACCACAGGAGACCAGGAGCACAGTTCAGCACATTATCCACATCTAAACAACTGACCCTCGAGATACCCGACCACAGGACACCAGGAGCACAGTTCAACACATTATCCACATCTAAACAACTGACCCTCGAGATACCTGACCACAGGAGACCAGGAGCACAGTTCAACACATTATCCACATCTAAACAACTGACCCTCGAGATACCCGACCACAGGACACCAGGAGCACAGTTCAACACATTATCCACATCTAAACAAGAGACCCTCGAGATACCCGACCACAGGAGACCAGGAGCACAGTTCAACACATTATCCACATCTAAACAAGAGACCCTCGAGATACCCGACCACAGGAGACCAGGAGCACAGTTCAACACATTATCCACATCTAAACAAGAGACCCTCGAGATACCCGACCACAGGAGACCAGGAGCACAGTTCAACACATTATCCACATCTAAACAACTGACCCTCGAGATACCCGACCACAGGACACCAGGAGCACAGTTCAACACATTATCCACATCTAAACAAGAGACCCTCGAGATACCCGACCACAGGAGACCAGGAGCACAGTTCAACACATTATCCACATCTAAACAAGAGACCCTCGAGATACCCGACCACAGGACACCAGGAGCACAGTTCAACACATTATCCACATCTAAACAAGAGACCCTCGAGATACCCGACCACAGGAGACCAGGAGCACAGTTCAACACATTATCCACATCTAAACAACTGACCCTCGAGATACCCGACCACAGGAGACCAGGAGCACAGTTCAACACATTATCCACATCTAAACAACTGACCCTCGAGATACCTGACCACAGGAGACCAGGAGCACAGTTCAACACATTATCCACATCTAAACAACTGACCCTCGAGATACCTGACCACAGGAGACCAGGAGCACAGTTCAACACATTATCCACATCTAAACAACTGACCCTCGAGATACCTGACCACAGGAGACCAGGAGCACAGTTCAACACATTATCCACATCTAAACAAGAGACCCTCGAGATACCCGACCACAGGAGACCAGGAGCACAGTTCAACACATTATCCACATCTAAACAACTGACCCTCGAGATACCTGACCACAGGACACCAGGAGCACAGTTCAACACATTATCCACATCTAAACAACTGACCCTCGAGATACCTGACCACAGGAGACCAGGAGCACAGTTCAACACATTATCCACATCTAAACAACTGACCCTCGAGATACCTGACCACAGGACACCAGGAGCACAGTTCAACACATTATCCACATCTAAACAAGAGACCCTCGAGATACCCGACCACAGGAGACCAGGAGCACAGTTCAACACATTATCCACATCTAAACAACTGACCCTCGAGATACCCGACCACAGGAGACCAGGAGCACAGTTCAACACATTATCCACATCTAAACAACTGACCCTCGAGATACCCGACCACAGGAGACCAGGAGCACAGTTCAACACATTATCCACATCTAAACAAGAGACCCTCGAGATACCCGACCACAGGAGACCAGGAGCACAGTTCAACACATTATCCACATCTAAACAAGAGACCCTCGAGATACCCGACCACAGGAGACCAGGAGCACAGTTCAACACATTATCCACATCTAAACAACTGACCCTCGAGATACCCGACCACAGGACACCAGGAGCACAGTTCAACACATTATCCACATCTAAACAAGAGACCCTCGAGATACCCGACCACAGGAGACCAGGAGCACAGTTCAACACATTATCCACATCTAAACAACTGACCCTCGAGATACCCGACCACAGGAGACCAGGAGCACAGTTCAACACATTATCCACATCTAAACAAGACACCCTCGAGATACCCGACCACAGGAGACCAGGAGCACAGTTCAACACATTATCCACATCTAAACAAGAGACCCTCGAGATACCCGACCACAGGACACCAGGAGCACAGTTCAACACATTATCCACATCTAAACAACTGACCCTCGAGATACCCGACCACAGGACACCAGGAGCACAGTTCAACACATAATCCACATCTAAACAACTGACCCTCGAGATACCTGACCACAGGACACCAGGAGCACAGTTCAACACATAATCCACATCTAAACAACTGACCCTCGAGATACCCGACCACAGGAGACCAGGAGCACAGTTCAACACATTATCCACATCTAAACAAGAGACCCTCGAGATACCCGACCACAGGACACCAGGAGCACAGTTCAACACATTATCCACATCTAAACAACTGACCCTCGAGATACCTGACCACAGGAGACCAGGAGCACAGTTCAACACATTATCCACATCTAAACAAGAGACCCTCGAGATACCTGACCACAGGAGTCCAGGAGCACAGTTCAACACATTATCCACATCTAAACAAGAGACCCTCGAGATACCTGACCACAGGAGACCAGGAGCACAGTTCAACACATTATCCACATCTAAACAATTGACCCTCGAGATACCTGACCACAGGAGACCAGGAGCACAGTTCAACACATTATCCACATCTAAACAACTGACCCTCGAGATCCCCGACCACAGGAGACCAGGAGCACAGTTCAACACATTATCCACATCTAAACAACTGACCCTCGAGATACCTGACCACAGGAGACCAGGAACACAGTTCAACACATTATCCACATCTAAACAAGAGACCCTCGAGATACCTGACCACAGGAGACCAGGAGCACAGTTCAACACATTATCCACATCTAAACAACTGACCCTCGAGATACCTGACCACAGGAGACCAGGAGCACAGTTCAACACATTATCCACATCTAAACAAGAGACCCTCGAGATACCTGACCACAGGAGACCAGGAACACAGTTCAACACATTATCCACATCTAAACAAGAGACCCTCGAGATACCTGACCACAGGAGACCAGGAGCACAGTTCAACACATTATCCACATCTAAACAACTGACCCTCGAGATACCTGACCACAGGAGACCAGGAGCACAGTTCAACACATTATCCACATCTAAACAAGAGACCCTCGAGATACCTGACCACAGGAGACCAGGAGCACAGTTCAACACATTATCCACATCTAAACAACTGACCCTCGAGATCCCCGACCACAGGAGACCAGGAGCACAGTTCAACACATTATCCACATCTAAACAACTGACCCTCGAGATACCCGACCACAGGAGACCAGGAGCACAGTTCAACACATTATCCACATCTAAACAACTGACCCTCGAGATACCTGACCACAGGAGACCAGGAGCACAGTTCAACACATTATCCACATCTAAACAACTGACCCTCGAGATACCTGACCACAGGACACCAGGAGCACAGTTCAACACATTATCCACATCTAAACAACTGACCCTCGAGATACCTGACCACAGGAGACCAGGAGCACAGTTCAACACATTATCCACATCTAAACAATTGACCCTCGAGATACCTGACCACAGGAGACCAGGAGCACAGTTCAACACATTATCCACATCTAAACAACTGACCCTCGAGATACCTGACCACAGGACACCAGGAGCACAGTTCAACACATTATCCACATCTAAACAAGAGACCCTCGAGATACCTGACCACAGGAGACCAGGAGCACAGTTCAACACATTATCCACATCTAAACAATTGACCCTCGAGATACCTGACCACAGGAGACCAGGAGCACAGTTCAACACATTATCCACATCTAAACAACTGACCCTCGAGATACCTGACCACAGGAGACCAGGAGCACAGTTCAACACATTATCCACATCTAAACAATTGACCCTCGAGATACCTGACCACAGGAGACCAGGAGCACAGTTCAACACATTATCCACATCTAAACAACTGACCCTCGAGATACCTGACCACAGGACACCAGGAGCACAGTTCAACACATTATCCACACCTAAACAACTGACCCTCGAGATACCTGACCACAGGACACCAGGAGCACAGTTCAACACATTATCCACGTCTAAACAACTGACCCTCGAGATACCTGACCACAGGAGACCAGGAGCACAGTTCAACACATTATCCACGTCTAAACAACTGACCCTCGAGATACCTGACCACAGGAGACCAGGAGCACAGTTCAACACATTATCCACATCTAAACAATTGACCCTCGAGATACCTGACCACAGGAGACCAGGAGCACAGTTCAACACATTATCCACATCTAAACAACTGACCCTCGAGATACCCGACCACAGGAGACCAGGAGCACAGTTCAACACATTATCCACATCTAAACAATTGACCCTCGAGATACCTGACCACAGGAGACCAGGAGCACAGTTCAACACATTATCCACATCTAAACAACTGACCCTCGAGATACCCGACCACAGGAGACCAGGAGCACAGTTCAACACATTATCCACATCTAAACAATTGACCCTCGAGATACCTGACCACAGGAGACCAGGAGCACAGTTCAACACATTATCCACATCTAAACAACTGACCCTCGAGATACCTGACCACAGGAGACCAGGAGCACAGTTCAACACATTATCCACATCTAAACAACTGACCCTCGAGATACCCGACCACAGGAGACCAGGAGCACAGTTCAACACATTATCCACACCTAAACAACTGACCCTCGAGATACCTGACCACAGGACACCAGGAGCACAGTTCAACACATTATCCACACCTAAACAACTGACCCTCGAGATACCTGACCACAGGACACCAGGAGCACAGTTCAACACATTATCCACATCTAAACAACTGACCCTCGAGATACCTGACCACAGGAGACCAGGAGCACAGTTCAACACATTATCCACATCTAAACAACTGACGCTCGAGATACCTGACCACAGGAGACCAGGAACACAGTTCAACACATTATCCACATCTAAACAAGAGACCCTCGAGATACCTGACCACAGGAGTCCAGGAGCACAGTTCAACACATTGTCCACATCTAAACAACTGACCCTCGAGATACCTGACCACAGGAGACCAGGAGCACAGTTCAACACATTATCCACATCTAAACAACTGACCCTCGAGATACCTGACCACAGGACACCGGGAGCACAGTTCAACACATTATCCACATCTAAACAACTGACCCTCGAGATACCTGACCACAGGACACCAGGAGCACAGTTCAACACATTATCCACATCTAAACAACTGACCCTCGAGATACCTGACCACAGGAGACCAGGAGCACAGTTCAACACATTATCCACATCTAAACAACTGACCCTCGAGATACCTGACCACAGGAGACCAGGAACACAGTTCAACACATTATCCACATCTAAACAACTGACCCTCGAGATACCCGACCACAGGACACCAGGAGCACAGTTCAACACATTATCCACATCTAAACAACTGACCCTCTAGATACCTGACCACAGGAGACCAGGAGCACAGTTCAACACATTATCCACATCTAAACAACTGACCCTCGAGATACCTGACCACAGGAGTCCAGGAGCACAGTTCAACACATTATCCACATCTAAACAACTGACCCTCGAGATACCTGACCACAGGACACCAGGAGCACAGTTCAACACATTATCCACATCTAAACAAGAGACCCTCGAGATACCTGACCACAGGAGTCCAGGAGCACAGTTCAACACATTATCCACATCTAAACAACTGACCCTCGAGATACCTGACCACAGGAGACCAGGAGCACAGTTCAACACATTATCCACATCTAAACAAGAGACCCTCGAGATACCTGACCACAGGAGTCCAGGAGCACAGTTCAACACATTATCCACATCTAAACAACTGACCCTCGAGATACCTGACCACAGGAGACCAGGAACACAGTTCAACACATTATCCACATCTAAACAACTGACCCTCGAGATACCTGACCACAGGAGACCAGGAACACAGTTCAACACATTATCCACATCTAAACAACTGACCCTCGAGATACCTGACCACAGGAGACCAGGAACACAGTTCAACACATTATCCACATCTAAACAACTGACCCTCGAGATACCTGACCACAGGAGACCAGGAACACAGTTCAACACATTATCCACATCTAAACAACTGACCCTCGAGATACCTGACCACAGGAGACCAGGAGCACAGTTCAACACATTATCCACATCTAAACAACTGACCCTCGAGATACCTGACCACAGGAGACCAGGAGCACAGAGGGCGCCGCTCAAACAAACCTTCCCGGGTCTCACCAGTTTGTGTAGAGAGTTGTGATGGTCTGCGACCCGTATGAGTCCAGAGGCTGCGTCTGCTGCAACAGGACGCTCTTCACCAGCCGCGCCACGTCGATGTTGATGTAGCAGTTGAGGCTGTGCAGACTTGTGACGTACGCCTGGATCCCAGCCAGCAGGTCAGACGGCCGGGCGATCTCATGGGTGCTCTGGTTATAACCGGCCATCTGCACGATCACCCTGTAAACCTCTATTCGTTAGGTTGAAGTCATGATACTTGCTGACTGGACAGAACAGAGCTACATGTGGAGATTAGCGGTTTATTGAACTCATTTTACAGCAGTGACGGCTCTGAAACAGGCTTTAAAAATAAAAATTTCTGTCCTGTGTGTTCTGTGCTAGATTAACTGAGACTTGTTACTAGGGATGCACCGAATCCAGGGTTCGGGTTCGGATTCGGCCGAATATTGGGCTTTTTGACTGGGTTCGGTTTCTGCCGAACCTCAGAATTTATTTCCACCGAACCCGAACCCTAGGCTTGCACTATGCGCGCCCCGCTGGTCGAACTTAATGACGCCGCTGTTGAAAGTGAAAATGGAACTCATGAACAGAAAATGTGGCATTATACTTTAAGTCAAAAGAAGGCGATTCAAGTTGAGCTACGCGTTCAATTTGCAATGCCGATTTGTCTCGTGATGACAAGGACCCTAAACAACAGCCGCTGTTAAAACATTTGCATATGAAACATCCGAGAGAATACGAGTTGTGCATGAAGGAATCTACAGACAGCAGCCAAAAAGTATTTTATTTTACCGTGCAAACAGCCTATAGATCTATAGATCAGATAAAATATAAATAAAATTAATAAAATATATATACTTAAATAATTACCAAATTAAGATGACAAAACGAAAATACACTGAATCCGTTAGCTTTGAAGAACCAGAATTAGGTAAATAGGTAGATAATATACTATATATCTTTACGTATATAGCATACTATTCTCTTAAAACCATAATTTCGTTATTTTTATTAACCCAAATAATGATTCATCCGCTAGGTTGCACGTGAGGGGGAAAAATAGGTTCCTTCCACTTAAGAGTTGAGCTCTTTTTATTTTAATAGGCTATATCTCTTTACATAAATACTATTTTCTACTTTAAAAAAAAAAATAACTTCGTTATTTTACTAACCCAGTGTTTTGTATGTGAATGTTGTTTCACGTGAATATAACCACAGGAGTGAAGCACAAAGCTTTGTTTAGCCTAGAAAGGAAATAATGGTCAGAGAGCACTTTTTCATTCTGTTTTGCTATCTGGATATGGTCACTCGATTTTCCGTGAATTTTAACAATAGGCCTAGTCCATTTTATCCCAATGGACATGGACATCTCGTTTCTTTTCCCAACTCTTCACTCGCGTCGCACCCATTCGCAGGGGATTATAAACGTTTCTTCCTTTCGTTTGCTTATAATTAAGTCTATTATAACTATTCACATCCTTTACTGTGGGAAAGTATAAAAAACACTGTAGGACGAATACCTTTTTACTTCAAATTTTATTTAACACAGTTTGTTCTTGTTATTAAACTTGTTAAGGCGCGTCAAGTTTGGTTTATTTGAATAGCGCATTTCACACACACGCCGGTGATTTTAGTTTCGTTTTCTCTGGCAGTGAATAATCAAACATTGCCTAAATGTCTTGACCCTGTGGAAGATAAAATCCGCTCTTCAGACCTTTTACAACAAGTGTTGCTTTGCAACATCAGTAGAACATATGAAGACGAAGATATTCGAGAAGGTGTAGGCTATATTCAGTGTCCCATTCCTCTCAAAGCGCAGAGCGGTAGGCTATATGACGCATCTTTGCGGGGAAATAGTATGAATCAAATATTTTTCTAACTAATATTTAATTTTCATATATTCTTGAGGTTACCATTATTTACTGAAAATCGTTTTTGTTTTATAGGCTGTGTTGTTTCACTGACGGAAGTGCCAAAATAAACACGCATGCTTATGGATGTTTCAGCCTCAAATGATTTCAAAGTGTAGGCTATATAGGCTATCTGGCATAGACTACAGTATTTAAAATCGCATATGCATTAGTTACATTCTCAATTTAATTTACAGAGCAATTCCTGCTAAGTTTATAGTTTAACTAATACTATAGAAGTGGATTAGTGTGTGTCGCAGACTCGCAACGGGGGCGTGGCATCACGATGGTGGCGCTCCATCTTGATGTCGGCACAACCCTAGCGCGCGCCTCCTGCTCTCCGTTGGGTTGTTCTTTGAAACGACAGAGGACGACTCGGGGTAATTTTTCTATAAACCATCATGAAATAGCGGCGAGAAGAACATACACGACAATGTTTCCTTTAGTAAACTTGACCAAAACTGGTCAATAGCACACTGCTGTGGACGTTGTTAACTTCATTAATGTGTTTACTGTGATAATGGACTGCGGACGGGAGTAGGATTCGGTATTCGGTTTCGGATTCGGCCGAATCTTAACCAGTGGATTCGGTATTCGGCCGAACCCCAAAAATCTGGATTCGGTGCATCCCTACTTGTTACAGCACTTGCATATTGTTGCCCTTGACTGTTCTAGCTGCTTCTATTGCTCTCATTTTTAAGTCGCTTTGGATAAAAGCGTCTGCTAAATGACTAAATGTAAATGTAAAGGAATATCCCTGGTTGAAAACAAGTTTAGCTAAAATGACAGCACTTGTGGCATAAAGTTGATCAATTTAAAAAAAGCAGAAGAGCTGAAGCTGTTAGAGCTGCAAAGGGTGGGCGACTCCATACTAAACCCTACGGATGAAGAATGGGATGGCATTAAATCTCATGTGTGAAGGCAGGCGTCCCAAAACCTTTGGCGATATAGTGTATGTATAAATAATGTGCTAACGTTTTGAGAACATTTATAAAGATTTGAGCAAACGTTCTATTAACGTTACTGGAAGAGCATTTAACATAAAAATTATAGATATTTTCTATAAAATACGAAAGCTAGGGAACCAGGGATGTTAGGGACTGTGGTGACCTGAGCAGTGCGGTCTGATAGTGAACACTACAGAAGTGAGCCGTACTTGTTGAGCCTCATCTCCAGATGCGCGAGCAGGAACTCAGCAGGAACGACGATGTGTTTGAAGACTGTGAAATCAGCGCAGACGCTGAAGGAAGTGCACAGTTCTGTCAGCGCCTGGTGCATCTTATCCAGACTACAAGAGAAGAGAGCAGTGAGCATTCAGATCTACAGCAACCCTAACCCTGCACTGGATCTGGGAGAGGATACACACTTCGTGACGAAGGCTCTGTCTTTCCTGAGGCTTTCCGTCCCTGGTTTCTCTTTAGGCATGTCTCCTCTCTTCGGGACCGGTTTCTTCAGTTTTTTATTGCGCGCTGTGCTGATGGTCTCAGCGCTGTGTTTGGGCAATAACTGAAACACAGCACAACATATATATATCTATACTGTATGAATAAACTATATGTTCTTCAGCCCCTTAAATGACCATCTTCTGTACCTTCTCGCTTAGGTTACACTGTTCGGCACAGATCTCCAGCACGACCCCACACGTCTGACGGGAAATCTCCTCCAGAAACAGCACACACAGCTTCAAGCTTTGCTTCTCCATTTCCTCCATCTAACAGAACAAGACAAATATGGCAGAACATCATTTGGTATCATATCTATTAAGTTTCCTTCATCTGAGGGCCATGAGGCAGATTCATCAAGTCCCCTATCTAGTGAACAGCAGCTCTGAGTGGGACGGTACTGACCTCCTCTGGACAGAGCGGATGGAGACTCTGGCTGAAGTGAGTGCAGGCGAGTGGGAAGGCCATTAGGTAGCGCTGCATGGACACATCCTCACCGTTCTGAGAGAAAATCTTCTCAAACACACGCGCGTGGAAACTGAAAGATCAATAGAGTGTTCAGTCACAGATGATTCAGACCTACTCGATTACTCGACTTACTGATGAATCGATGGAAATTAACTATATCATTGTTTCATGGTTACATGGCTCACTAAAGAAAAGCATTAACCCTCTGGCAACCCTTCATTAACTTTAGACAGAAAATGTTAAAGGGTTAGTTCACCCAAAAATGTAAATTCTGTCATTAATTCCTCACCCTCATGTGGTTGGACACCCGTCAGACCTCCGTTCATCTTCAGACACAAATGAAGATATTTTAGTGTAAAGCTGATGCTGAGAAAGGCTTCAGATAGGCCTCCATTGGCATTCAGTACATTTACACTCACAAGACCCATAAAAGGCACTAAAAACGTCGTTACAAAGTCCATCTCACCACAGTGACTCTACAATAATTTTACGAAGCGACGACAATAGTTTTTGTGCGCAAAAAAAAATCAAAATAACGACTTTATTCAACCTCTTCTTGTCTTCCGTGTGTGTCTCCACGACGCATGCGTGAGAATATGACGCAGATCCGGTGTTCGGGAATCCATGAAATGCTCACTTTAGCCCCATTTGAGCACTACAGCGAGACCTAAAGCACGATCAGTGTAGAATTCAACAGCTGAGATACGCGCGTCTTCCTCTGCTTGTAAACAAATCTCTTCTGGGTCATGTGTCCGAACGCCGGATCTGCTCATATTCTCACGCATGCGTCGTGGAGACACACACGGAAGACAAGAACAAGCTGGATAAAGCCGTTAATTTGATTTTTTTTTTCGCACAAAAACTATTGTCGTCGCATCGTAAAATTATTGTAGAGTCACTGTGGTGAGATGGACTTTGTAACGACGTTTTTAGTGCCTTTTATGGGTCTTGTGAGTGTAAATGTACTGAATGCCAATGGAGGCCTATCTGAAGCCTTTCTCAGCATCAGCTTTACACTAAAATATCTTCATTTGTGTCTGAAGATGAACGGAGGTCTGACAGGTGTCCAACAACATGAGGGTGAGGAATTAAGAATAGTAAGAATAGTAAGAAACTTGATAAAGATCCCCCAAGAAATATCATGGACATGATTTGAAAATGTTAAAAGGTCCTGAAAAAAATAGTCATATTGTTTGCGGTCATTGGAAATGAATGTGAGATGAATCTCGTCTTGTGGAAGCGTTTGGTACTGCACCCAAACACACTCTCACTGAACGCTTTATGACTTTGATTGTAGAGGAAAATATGTTTTGAAAATGTATATTTCATATAAACATTTAAAATAGTATTTTTGTGCATTTCATAACAGTAAACGTAAAATTCTGTAACTTTTTTCAAGTTCTCTGTTTTAAACTTTTCTGTCGTCTTTACAAAGAAACTTCCGTCTGGGATACAAAGATTTATGAGTGAATAAATGGATTATAACTGCTGCATAAATATAACGTAGTACCATACAATCCCCTAAAAATTAAAAATATTAAATAAAAACATTATTGTACTAAAATATAGTAAAACACTTTCATTGAAATTAAAACTCGTGAACAGCACCAGAGGGTTAAGTTAATAATATTCTGTTATCATTTGCTCATTGTCATGAAAATAATTTCAGAGTTATTGTAGTTGAGTCATACGCACTGCAGTTATGATCATGTGATGGTGTTTTTTGTCATGTTGGAGATGGACAGAGCAGACTCACCAGAGGATGGAGAGATCAGCCGTCTCACAGAGGAGCTCGGACACATTGTCCATCATCTTGGTGTGAAACTGGGCCATGTTCATGATCTTGGCGAGCTCTGGATAGTCCTTCAGCGCTAGAGCAGCTTTACCCACACTGGTGTACACCTGAGGAACACACACACACACACACACACGTCATCAGATATGTTGTAGCTTCGGATGGATTATTGAGATTCAGATGTTAGGGATATAATACTTTAGTCTGCTTGACTATGCACTAATTCGGCTGCCAACGATTAATTACAGAAGAAAAATGCGATTAGTTAGTTCATTTTTTAATCGATTCCCAGCACTACCGAAAACACAATCATCCGCTGCAGTTTTCCAGCTGTTTATTCAAGTGCATTTTTTTGTTAACAGACTGAGAGTCCATTGCTTTTTTTGTCTTGGTTGTTTTGTTCATTGTTTGTGGATATTTAAAATGCTCTCCGTTTTCAGTGTTAAATATTCTTTAGAAATAAAACTTAATTGATCTTTGAAAAGGTGTACCTGCATTATTATGCCATTATCATTATTTTAGATGAAAATGGTCTCAGAACGACAATATTATCGTTTATCGCAATAATTTCTTGGCCAATTTATCGTCCAGCTAAATTTGTTATCGTGACAGGCCTAGTTACATGTAGAATTTTAAAACCTAGTTTAATGTTGAACAACAAATATTAAAATGTGCTCCACTTGTATTGGTCTTCCTCTCTTCTGAAGTGATTCTGTTCTGTGAAGACTTTCCCATTAAGTTATGAAACATTATTTCTGAATGTTCTCTGAACCCTCTAAACCTCTTTAAATCTTTTTAAAGTGTTTTTCTTGGTTATTATGAACATTAAAGGAACATTCCATTGGATCCTTCTTCAAACATTATGGAAACGTCACGTTTGGATAAAAACAAAGGGCCGGATTCACCTTATACTATGACATTGGTGAAATAAATGTTTGAATCTCATGTTATTATGGGCCGAGCACTGAAGCTGCGAAGCGTTGGCGTTCCTCTTCTGCTCTTGAGTCTATGGCAGTCCATCGAACCGCTCGTGGGAAAGTAATGAAATTTGGCACACAGATCACCACAGCAAGTTTAGAGTCTCTAACTCAATCCCTCTAGTGCCACCACCTGTCCAAAGTTACGTTTGTGCTTATAACCTTTGAACCGTTAGGGTTTTTCTCTCTGAAGGCTCTAGACTATTCGACTGAACCCTACGACGTCCTACTTTTTTAAACTCCTCCTAGACGGTTCATCCCATTTGCACAAACATTGAACCAGATCATCTTCAGACACTGCCAACAGAAAGTTATGGAATTCAAGTGGAAGTGTTTTGAAAAACGCACAAACAAATTTGTTATGTGGCGATTGTGAAAATAGACATAAGGCTGTATCTCCGCAGCGCTTTATCATATTCTGACCAAACATGGTCCATGTCATCCCCAGCATGACCTGAGGCTATATACTGATTTCAGCACAGCGCCACCTACTGAGATATGAAAAATGGGTCATATTTGCTTATAACTTCTGAACGGTTTGCCCCAAAATCATAAAAGTTGGATTTTTAGATTCAGGGCAACATGCCCATGTCGGCCATTTTGGCCATCAGCCATTTTGAATTTTGTAGTAAAATGCTGTATTTTACGAACGCATGAACGTATCGTTACAAAACTTGGTATGGGTCATTGGCACGATGAAGAAGTTTCAAGCTAGCGCCATCTAGTGGTAAAATTCAATATTCACATGCTTATAACTTTGGATTTGGTTGACTCATTTAAAACGACTGAATCCTTGCCGATACCAACCATGCTAGGTTTCGCCTTATGATTTGTTCAATGTTGTGATTTAACGTTCACGAATATCTTCGAAACCGTTAATCCGATCGAGACAAAACCACCGTAGGAAAATCGGAAACATGGCGGGTTGAATAAAAGATACAAGCCAAATGTCAAAATTTTGATAGTAAGTGGCAAAAAATGCAATCAAAGTCAGGTGTGGGGAATTTTGTATATGTTTATACATATAAGTGTCTATAACTCCTCAACGAAATTAGATATTTTCACCAAGTTTGGCACGCTTATGTATGGGCACACTCTGAGGACACACACAAAAAGTGGTGGGACTGGGCCACTTGGTGGCGCTATAATTAAGCAAAACATGAAATTGGCTCTACACAACTCAATGTATTTATGGATTTTCAACATTTTTGCTTAAACTTGTCTCCAAATGTCTTCACTCATATGTGCAGTCGGTATGTGGCTGCTTCCTGTGCTTCTGTGGTGCTTGGCCCTAGTGATGTGTCGTTCATGAACGATTCGTTCATTTTGAACTAATCTTTAATATGACTCGGGACTACCGAGTTGTCTCAGAGAGTGATTTGTTCATTTTGTGTTGACCGCGCATGCGCATTACGCTGAATCTGTACTGGAAACAACACAAATGATTAGTTCATCTTTCGAGTCTTGAGTCTCGAGTTCGGGTTTGAGTCTTTCGTTCTTCCTGTCAGTCCCATAGAGTCTATGCTGTCAGTAGCGGAAACAGAAAAGATTAGTTCTTTCGAGTCTCGGGTTTGACGTTTGAGTCATTCGTTCTTTTGCCACGTGACTTGTCACCGTATTGAACACTAGTTCACAACCTTTTTACTAACAAGCATGTAGTTATTATTTTTTTTATTTATTTTTTTATATATATAATTCTCAGTTAATATCAGACATATACAAATATGGGAAATATATTGACTATTCAAGTCTAACATCACAAATTCAAGTCAATTAGACTATTACTCGTTTTGAATCAACTGTATTTTATTTTTCTCTATTGAGTTGTTATATAATGTATGTATGTGTGTGTGTGTGTGTGTGTGTGTGTGTGTGTGTGTGTGTGTTTGTGCCATATGATTCAAAGTGAGTAATAGTCTAATTGACTTGAATTTGTGATGTTAGACTTGAATAGTCAATATATTTCCCATATTTGTTTATGTCTGATATTAACTGAGAATTATATATAAAAAATATAAAAATAAAATAAAAAAATAACTACATGCTTGTTAGTAAAAAGGTTGTGAACTAGTGTTCAATACAGTGACAAGTCACGTGGCAAAAGAACGAATGACTCAAACGTCAAACCCGAGACTCGAAAGAACTAATCTTTTCTGTTTCCGCTACTGACAGCATAGACTCTATGGGACTGACAGGAAGAACGAAAGACTCAAACCTGAACTCGAGACTCTAGACTCGAAAGATGAACTAATCATTCTGTTCCCGGACCTGTGTAACATGGCCCAGCCCCAGATCAGAGTCAGACACAGACGAGTCGACATCTAACGTCTCCAGGAGTTCGAAGACACGAGAGGCGGAGAATAAAGATGATAAATATGAAGTTGCAAAAGAAAGAATGTCTTGGATCAGGAGGTGAGGTGAACTAACAGAGTTAGACTGCAATAGCCTGACCCAACAACTAATCAATTAATTAAACGTTTCAGTTTCTTATCATTTGGCTTTGGTTGCAGTACCCTATAGTTTATTTTTATTTAGTTTTACAAATGTAATCAACATTTTCATAAGTACTAGATGGGTTGGGCTATTTAACATGTCATTTTAATTATATTTTTCTGAAATGAACGAAATGACTCGAAAAAAGATTAGTTCATTTTGCTGAACGAGACTCAAAGATCCGAGTCAGTAAAATGATCCGAACTTCCCACTACTACTTGGCCCTGATAACGGCTGCTTGCAGATCTATTTAAAGACCAAGTGTCTCAGTCTATTCAAGGCAGTATTGTGTCTTCATTTGTATTAATTGATAGAGTTTTAGCAATAGAGTAAAATAATCATAATAAATGTGCTAATGCTTTGAGAACATTAAAGAACTGATAACCTTGAACAAACAATCTATTGATGTTATTGGAAGAACGTTTGTTAAATAACTTTGAGAAAATCTTGCCAGAACGTTCCCTGTTCGCTGTCGTTACACACACACACACACACATGAATGTATAAAATCATGATTCCCACTCTGATAATATGATTTATAGGCCCATGAATGTATATAATGGGGTAATGTGAGCCGTACCTGCAGTCTCAACCAGTCCAGTCTGAACGGCTTCAGGTCAAATTCTTCTCCTGCATCCACTGTATAAACAACACCAAAGTTAAGAAAGCAAATAAATCTGTGTATAACAACTGGATCTGAATAACTTTGATCTAATATGCTGTAAGATGGCGGATGGGAGGAATTGACCTCAGATATCAATTCATGAAATATACAATACTGTTCAAAAGTCTGGGCTCAGTAAGATGATTTAATGTAATCAAGTCACATCTGCTCACCAAGACTGCATATATTTGATCAAACACACATACACACACACACACACACAAATAAACACACAATAATATCTACAAAATAACCCTTTCCTTCGAGTTTAACACTCTTGACTCTGCAGAAAGTTGGCCACTTCTGTGACCCTCAGCATGTGCTGACCCCGCTCTGTGACCCTCAGCATGAGCTGACCCCGCTCTGTGACCCTCAGCATGCGCTGACCCCGCTCTGTGACCCTCAGCATGAGCTGACCCCGCTCTGTGACCCTCAGCATGCGCTGACCCTGCTCTGTGACCCTCAGCATGAGCTGACCCTGCTCTGTGACCCTCAGCATGCGCTGACCCCGCTCTGTGACCCTCAGCATGAGCTGACCCTGCTCTGTGACCCTCAGCATGAGCTGACCCTGCTCTGTGACCCTCAGCATGCGCTGACCCCGCTCTGTGACCCTCAGCATGAGCTGACCCTGCTCTGTGACCCTCAGCATGAGCTGACCCTGCTCTGTGACCCTCAGCATGCGCTGACCCCGCTCTGTGACCCTCAGCATGCGCTGACCCCGCTCTGTGACCCTCAGCATGCGCTGACCCCGCTCTGTGACCCTCAGCATGAGCTGACCCCGCTCTGTGACCCTCAGCATGCGCTGACCCCGCTCTGTGACCCTCAGCATGTGCTGACCCCGCTCTGTGACCCTCAGCATGCGCTGACCCCGCTCTGTGACCCTCAGCATGCGCTGACCCCGCTCTGTGACCCTCAGCATGCGCTGACCCCGCTCTGTGACCCTCAGCATGCGCTGACCCCGCTCTGTGACCCTCAGTATGAGCTGACCCCGCTCTGTGACCCTCAGTATGAGCTGACCCTGCTCTGTGACCCTCAGCATGCGCTGACCCCGCTCTGTGACCCTCAGCATGCGCTGACCCCGCTCTGTGACCCTCAGCATGTGCTGACCCCGCTCTGTGACCCTCAGCATGAGCTGACCCCGCTCTGTGACCCTCAGCATGCGCTGACCCCGCTCTGTGACCCTCAGTATGCGCTGACCCCGCTCTGTGACCCTCAGCATGTGCTGACCCCGCTCTGTGACCCTCAGCATGCGCTGACCCCGCTCTGTGACCCTCAGTATGCGCTGACCCCGCTCTGTGACCCTCAGCATGCGCTGACCCCGCTCTGTGACCCTCAGCATGTGCTGACCCCGCTCTGTGGCTGAGTTGCTGTTGTTCCCAATGGCTTCCACTTTGTTATAATCCCACTAACAGTTGAGTGTGGATTATTTAGTGTAATATTTGGCCTTATTGCACAGGTGTCCATCGATCACGGCCCTACGCTTGAGTTCTCTGAGCTCCTGAGAGCGGCCCATTCTCTCACTAATGTGTGTAGAAGCGAACACACACACACACACACACGCTCCTGAGAGCGGCCCATTCTCTCACTAATGTGTGTAGAAGCGTCTGCAGGCCCAGAGCTTGAGTTATACACCTGTGGCCATGAAGTGTTGAACGCCTGAACTCAGGGATGTGGAGGCGGCTCAATACTTCTGCTAATATAGTGTGTGTGTGTGTGTGTGTGTGGGGTTTGTGTTCAGAGAATATACTCAAAGTGTGGTAGAGAGAACTCACAGTGCTTGAGACTCATCGCAGACAGAGTGGAGACGAATGACGACATGAGAACCGATTCTTCCTCCGGACAGACGTACATGCCCTGAAACCAGAAGATGCAAAAACTGCATAGGACCCTTCTGAGAGAAATGAATGAGTGTGTGTTTGTGAGCAGTACCTGTATGGTGTCGTTGAGCACCAGAGCGTCGTACTGGGACAGATACTGGAGATGGTAGCGCTGGATGATGTACCTGTGCTGAGTCAGCAGAGATCGCAGACGCTCCATGAAGAACAGCAGCTCTGCCATCTGTCTGTACACACACACAAACACACACTCAACAGATCTGCGCATGACCACACACTCAACAGATCAGCGCATGACCACACACACTCTAAACGTCTACAAACCAGCGCTTCTCTTTCACACACACACACGCCCAGTGTTTAGAGAAGCTAGAGGCGTACACATGAGGGTGATTCTTCAATTAGAGGCCACTTTTACTACTTGAAGTGTAAATCTTTAGGAAAGATATTTCCAGATCTTAGGAAGTGCACAGTTTGAGTTGCTGGTATACTGAAGAGAACTCACGAGTCTGCGTAATCCTCCGGTGTTTTGGTTTTTGGGATGTTCTCAGCGTGACGCACCAGCCAGAGCACTTCATCACGCGAGAACGACAGCGCCATGAACACAAATAACGCCTGGAAAAAACAGATGAATGAACATCCTAAAAATGTACATCAAAAATAACACACACAGAAATGAAAAGAATGATTGAAACCTTGGGTCCAAGCAGAGCCGGTTCATCCTCCAACACTTTGGTCAGTTCCTTCAGAGCGTTTCTCAGGAAGCTGCGCTTCTCTCTCCGCACGGCCCCGCTGGAGAACCAGAGACACACACACACTTCAGGAGTCTGACACACACTTCAGCAGTCTGACACACACTTCAGGAGTCTGACCCACACTTCAGGAGTCTGACACACACTTCAGCAGTCTGACACACACTTCAGGAGTCTGACACACACTTCAGGAGTCTGACACACACTTCAGGAGTCTGACACACACAAAGATCATGTGTAAAAACACATATCATTAAACATTTCTGTTTATTGTGTAAATATATACTGAATATATACACACATTAAAGCATCTCTAACAGCCAGTAGTGTCATAATTCAGCTCAACTCAGTTCAGTTCAATAACTGTAAAGCTGATACTGTTCTGAGAGCGTTCTCTGGGCTTTTTTTTATGTCAAGGGCAATAACTGATAATAATTTATATTACAGTTTTTTACGATCGCTATGACAATTTTTTCAATACTTTTAACACATTTCCTAAATTCTTAACACAGTTAGCACAACATCTGTCTGTGTAGGCTATACAATTAATACATTTATTGTTGCTTTTACACAAAAGGGAGAGGAATGTCTGGACAAGGGAAAGGGAGAGGAATAGGACAAGGGCAATGGAGAGGAATGGGACAAGGGCAAGGGAGAGGATTTGGACAAGGGCAAGGGAGAGGAATGTCTGGACTAGGGCAAGGGAGAGGAATGTCTGGACAAAGGGCAAGGGAGAGGAATGTCTGGACTAGGGCAAGGGAGAGGAATGCCTGGACAAGGGCAAGGGAGAGGAATGTCTGGACTAGGGCAAGGGAGAGGAATGCCTGGACAAGGGCAAGGGAGAGGAATGTCTGGACTAGGGCAAGGGAGAGGAATGCCTGGACAAGGGCAAGGGAGAGGAATGTCTGGACTAGGGCAAGGGAGAGGAATGCCTGGACTAGGGCAAGGGAGAGGAATGCCTGGACAAGGGCAAGGGAGAGGAATGCCTGGACTAGGGCAAGGGAGAGGAATGCCTGGACAAGGGCAAGGGAGAGGAATGTCTGGACTAGGGCAAGGGAGAGGAATGCCTGGACTAGGGCAAGGGAGAGGAATGCCTGGACAAGGGCAAGGGAGAGGAATGTCTGGACTAGGGCAAGGGAGAGGAATGCCTGGACAAGGGCAAGGGAGAGGAATGTCTGGACTAGGGCAAGGGAGAGGAATGCCTGGACAAGGGCAAGGGAGAGGAATGTCTGGACAAAGGGCAAGGGAGAGGAATGTCTGGACTAGGGCAAGGGAGAGGAATGCCTGGACAAGGGCAAGGGAGAGGAATGTCTGGACAAGGGCAAGGGAGAGGAATGTCTGGACTAGGGCAAGGGAGAGGAATGCCTGGACAAGGGCAAGGGAGAGGATTGTCTGGACTAGGGCAAGGGAGAGGAATGCCTGGACAAGGGCAAGGGAGAGGAATGTCTGGACAAGGGCAAGGGAGAGGAATGTCTGGACTAGGGCAAGGGAGAGGAATGCCTGGACAAGGGCAAGGGAGAGGAATGTCTGGACAAGGGCAAGGGAGAGGAATGTCTGGACTAGGGCAATGGAGAGGAATGCCTGGACAAGGGCAAGGGAGAGGAATGTCTGGACTAGGGCAAGTGAGAGGAATGCCTGGACAAGGGCAAGGGAGAGGAATGTCTGGACTAGGGCAAGGGAGAGGAATGCCTGGACAAGGGCAAGGGAGAGGAATGTCTGGACTAGGGCAAGTGAGAGGAATGCCTGGACAAGGGCAAGGGATAGGAATGCCTGGACAAGGGCAAGGGAGAGGAATGTCTGGACAAGGGCAAGGGAGAGGAATGCCTGGACAAGGGCAAGGGAGAGGAATGTCTGGACAAGGGCAAGGGAGAGGAATGTCTGGACAATGGCAAGGGAGAGGATTGTCTGGACAAGGGTAAGGGAGAGGATTGTCTGGACAAGGGCAAGGGAGAGGATTTGGACAAGGGCAAGGGAGAGGAATGCCTGGACAAGGGCAAGGTAGAGATTGAGGAGTTGGAATGCATGGTGGCGCTCAAAGAAGGGCCAGAGTTAGGGTAACTGATGAAATAAGAGCTACTATCATAGACCATCCATGTCATAAACCACAGGCTATCATACAGAGAGGCTGGTGAACGATTACAGCCACATCTCAGCCGGGACACAGTGGCATCCATTGTCCAGATTTTTCAAGAAACCAATAGATATGATATTGTATAAGGGCTTCTCCTACTGCAATGTGTAAATGATTTAACCATATATTACAGTGACTGTATGCCTCTGGTCTCTAATATGTAACTGTATTTTGTCTAAGGATTCAACATCTAGCTCCTTCAGGGGGTAGAGGAAAGCTCCTAAATGAAGAACAGGAACTTGTTATTGTCAACATGGTGATGCTGATATTGAAATAAAACTGGAGGGCATTCTATAAAGCTACTCTGAGATGGGTCATTCATTTTTTGTATTGAATTTCTGCAGCAAAAGAAACAATGCATGCATTTACTAAACCCAACAAAACAAAAATGTGGAGAGTCTTCAAAAGAAATCTATGATCAATAAAATATACTGTCTATTGCATAAGGGCAGACATGACACATAAAATAAGGCAGTTTCTGTAATTCCATCTAGTGTTAGTGTTTTTATAACATTGTGCTATGATTGACTAAATGCTCCTGAAGAGAACATGTGTTAGGGTTTTGGTAGGCATAGTGTGTTAGTGTATTATTGTATTTTGAAAATTAGTTTTGGAGTTTAGTTTATAATGTGTGATTTTGAGCATGAAATTAATCGTTTTGGCAATTGCGTGATGTAGGTGTGTTGGTGTGTTAAGAATTTAGGAAATTTGTTAAAAGTATTGAAAAAAATGTCATAGCGATTGTAAAAAACTGTAATTCATACTTTAGATGCTCACCAGTTAGCGATGACATGCTCTTTACATTCTTTGATGTCGGGAATGCGCTTACTGTACCTGGAAAGAAGATGTGAAGTTGTATTATTTGCAGGATAAGAGCTGGTTTGGTGAAAACATGACTGCATGCGTTACCCTTTGAGACTGTCGAAGAAGTCCTCGGAGAGCTTGTGTATGTGGAGAACCTCGTCTCTGATGATGGTGATATACAGGCCGTTCCGAAGGGCCATCTTCCACAGACTCTGAGAGCCGGCGTTACTGTTCAGACTGCCATGGCACAGCAGGAAACCCACTGAGAGCAGAACACATCACACACACACACACACACACAATCCTTCAAACATTATGGAATGTTACTTTTGAATGTTCTCTGAATGTTCTGAAACAAGAAGAAACATTTCAGAAAAAAGTTTTTGGGCAAACGTTTTGAGAACTCCTGGTTTGGTTTGTGCTCATGCACTGTTAACTGCTGGACCTTATATAGACAGGTGTGTGCCTTTCCTCATCATGTCCAATCAGCTGAACTGACCACAGGTGGACTCCAGTAGAGCTGGAGAAACATCTCAGGGATGGTCAGTGGGAACAGGAGCACCTGAGCTCAATAAGTTATGGCAAAGGCTGTGGATACTGATGGGATTTTTTCGTTGTTTAATTTTAATACATTTGCAAAGATTTCAAACAAACATCTTTCACGTTGTCATTATGGGATATTGTTTGTAGAATTGTGAGGAATTTAATCCATTTAGGAATAAGGCTGTAACTCAACATTAGAGAAAGTGAAGCGCTGTGAACCCTCTCCGGATATACAGCAGCCTTCTTGGTTTTTAAACCTCAGATATTGCATTAGGATTGTTGAGGTGAGCATTTCTCCACTGATCTGAGAAACATTGGAGCCGCAGCAGCAGATGAAAGGATAAAGTTCCCAAAAAAGGGTAATCTGAGAACTTTGGTCGGTCAGAAATGGTTGCTCGCTGAAATGTGGTGTGTGTAAAAACAGTGTAAGATGTTGACACTCACTGAGGATCCAGCGCTCCATCACCTCCATGGACAGATACTCGCACGCCATCTGTGAACAATGTGTAGTGTGAGTCGAATGCTAAGCCGCTCACGGACACATGATGGCCGGACTGGAGGCGGTTAGGGTTAGGGTTAGGTTAGGTTAGGTTAGGTTAGGTTAGGTTAGGTTAGGTTAGGGTTAGGGTTAGGGTTAGGGTTAGATTAGGGTTAGGGTTAGGGTCAGGGTAAGGTGTACGTACGGTGTCACAGACGGCCGGGCTGAGCATGGTGGCCGGAGAGGCTAGCAGGGACAGGAGCTGAGCACCACGCCACTGGTCAGCAGAGAGATTCCTCCGCGGATACACCAGGTGCAGCGACAGAAGAGCCTCCGTCACAGACTGACAACACACACACACACACACACACACACACACGTTACACTGGCCCTGTCTGTCATCAGGACTATACTCAAAGTATCTATCCAGGACTCACGAGGTTGAAACCAGCATGAACTGGGCCGTACGCTCCTCACCACAATCAACCACAGGCTTACTTTAAAATCTATTTCTCTGTAATATATGCTTTAAAAAGCCATTTGTGATGTATTTTGTTAGAGTACACAAGTTTTGTAACTTAATCAAAGACCGTGTCAATTAGCCTCCCCCTGAAATAAACCCGTCTCCGGCGTGTTGCCTCCGATCTTTTGAATATTCCGATCTATTATGACCTCTGACCTGTAAAGTCGTCAGAATAATAATCATACGCTGTTTGTTAATTGGCCAGAGGAGAACTGCCCCCCCGACTGAGCCTGGTTTCTCCAAGGTTTATTTTTCTCCATTCTGCTCCTGATGGGGTTTCGGTTTCCTTGCCACTGTTGCCTCTGGCTTGGCGTGCTCAGTTGGGGACATTTTTCTAAATTTTTCAACTAAATATCGAAATAAATCAAAATATTAAACTAAATTAACCATATAAACTAAATTACTGATCTAATTACTGATCTAAAGCCCACACTGTCACTGTATGATAATTGAAATTAACCATTTTCTCCTGAACGGCTAGACGGCTGAATAAAATTCTGTTGCATTATTTTTCTGTTTAACACTGTAAAGCTGCTCTGAAACAATCTGCATTGTTAAAATCGCTACATAAATAAAGTTGACTTGACTTGACTTAATCTAAATACTTTAGAATACTTTGAACACTAAATATACTAAAACATATTTCTTCAACATTATTTTTAACAACACATATTTTCCACAATACTTCTTGAAGCAAAAAATGCAGACAATCTTAGAAAAAAAAAAAAGTGTTGATGCTCAAGAAGGAAACATGTTGAGATCTGGGGTGTGTGAATGTCTGAATGGGATGAACAGGGTCAATTAAACTCATCTTCTCTTCTGAGGGGCAAATAAATGAACAAATATGATCTCCAAACAAAATAAGAAATGTCCACATCATCCTGTGCAAAAGTGTTCACCCCCTGCTCTTAATGCACTGAGTGTCACGGACGCTTGTTTACACTAAATATACAATATAACACCTTATTCTGACTTTACCTCACAATTGTGAGTTTACATCTTACAATTCTCTTTTTTTCAGAATTGTGAGATAATAAGATGTAATTACCTCTTTTAGTTTTTGATTAAAGTCACAATTCTGAGTAAAACCGTCAGTCTTTCCCCCCTCATAACTGAACATATGGAGTGTGTGTAAACATCTATAATGACAAATATCTGATTCAGGACAGTAATAAATAATAGTAACATGTGATTTTTATTATCCTGATCCCTCTCATTTTGTTAAAATGATTAAAGTGTTGCTCATTCTGCGAGGGTTATGAAACTCATGAGCAGAACTGAGTCTTAAACATTAATGATTAAATTAAATAAATTACATTTAAACTCAAAGTAATCTCTGTGGTATTCTAGAATACTCCTCAGATGTGACTGTAGTTTGATTACCACACATTTAAAATCAAATGAATGAAATACAGTGACTCAAATGCGTAACTTACACTCCTGCGTATAACACACACACACGGACACACTCACAGACACACACACACACACACACACACACACACACATCCCCAGCCCTGTCGACTATAATAAGATTGACCAAAAACATTTCATTTGCAAACTAAAATCATTTCCGTTATCTGAAATAAAGTAACCATTAACCGATGTATCGGCCAATAATCGGTATGGACCGATGGAAGCCCTATCGCCGTGTGTTCTGCTGTCCATGAGCGGGACTGACCTTGGTGTGTGGGCCGAACTCCTCGGACAGTTTCCTCCAGGGATGATCGTACTCCAGGAACATCTGTCCAAGCCGAGGGTAAGACGGGTCGCTGCGGACGCAGGCACACAATCATACTTCATGTTATATAGTTCTGATATAACCCTCACATTTCTGAGGCCTGTCGTCTGCTTCCCACCACTCAAGAACATTCATGGACATCAGCTCAAGGAACACACTCCCTCGGGAAGAGGCAGGGCAGATCTCAGCATTTGTGATCCGGAAGGAGTGAACAATATAAAGAATAAAAAGCGTTCTGCGTCTAGTCTAGAAGTGAAACTGTGATCGCCACTGAATCGAACTCCTCGAAAACGTCAACACATTTATCTCACAATTCTGACTTTATTACTCGCAGTTACACGTTTATATCACGCAATTCTGAGAGAAAAAGTTTGAAGAATTACAAGATAAAAAGTCGCAATTACTTTTTATTTTTTATTCAAGCTTCCAAATGCTTCTCTTACTTAGTATTTTTGCCTTGTTTCCAGTTCAAATATCTAAAAATAATAATTAAAAAAATTCTTAAATCCAGATGCTTTTACTAGATAAGTGACATGACTTAAGAGATTTGTTCTTGTTTTCTAGGAAAACAAATCATAATGAAGGGAGTTCTTGCATAAAACAAGCAAATGTATCTGCCAATGAGGTAAGAAAAATAATGTTTGGGTCAGAAACAAGAAACAAGATTCTTTTTCTTACCTAAAAAATACCTTAAGTCATGTTATTATCTAAAAGCATCTTGATGTAAGTAAGAAAGGCATTGTCTGCAGTGTAAAACTGTGAAAATACAACACGTGTTGGGTTTGACATCAGTGGCGACGAGACTTTGAACACATGTATTTGTCATTTAAATGTACAGTAAATGTGTGTGGATTTATGTTTATACACAATGACTGTAATAATAGACATAAAGAGACAGAAGCACACATAAAGACACCAGGAAAAGCAACATTTACCACTTTAGGACTGGGCAAATGCTTTGGAATCACATCTTCTGAAAGAAAATCCATTTACAAAACCAAAATAAAACCAAAGATTATGTGAAAATATGTAAATCGTGTCTAATTGTAGATTAATATTAACATTATATGTGCAATTTATTGAACCCGGGAATTTGTAAGGATTGCACAAATTAGCAATTTTGGGAATAAAGGAAGCAGGAAAACAATGAAATACAAATGAAAAGTCCATAAGACAGAACATGATTGTTACACTGGGGCTGCGTCCGCCATCACACACTCGCTTGAGCAGGTTCTTAAGTTGAATAACACATGTTCTCAATGCTGAACAGTGAGTCGATGCGTTCATGAGCTGTAGATTATTGTAATGCTCATGAGCTGTAGATTATTGTAATGTTGATGAGCTGTAGATTATTGTAATGCTCATGAGCTGTAGATTATTGTAATGTTGATGAGCTGTAGATTATTGTAATGATCATGAGCTGTAGATTATTGTAATGTTGATGAGCTGTAGATTATTGTAATGTTGATGAGCTGTAGATTATTGTAATGTTGATGAGCTGTAGATTATTGTAATGCTGATGAGCTGTAGATTATTGTAATGTTCATGAGCTGTAGATTATTGTAATGTTCATGAGCTGTAGATTATTGTAATGTTGATGAGCTGTAGATTATTGTAATGCTCATGAGCTGTAGATTATTGTAATGTTCATGAGCTGTAGATTATTGTAATGTTCATGAGCTGTAGATTATTGTAATGTTGATGAGCTGTAGATTATTGTAATGTTCATGAGTTGTAGATTATTGTAATGTTGATGAGCTGTAGATTATTGTAATGATCATGAGCTGTAGATTATTGTAATGTTGATGAGCTGTAGATTATTGTAATGTTGATGAGCTGTAGATTATTGTAATGTTGATGAGCTGTAGATTATTGTAATGTTGATGAGCTGTAGATTATTGTAATGTTGATGAGCTGTAGATTATTGTAATGTTGATGAGCTGTAGATTATTGTAATGTTCATGAGCTGTAGATTATTGTAATGTTCATGAGCTGTAGATTATTGTAATGTTGATGAGCTGTAGATTATTGTAATGTCGATGAGCTGTAGATTATTGTAATGTTGATGAGCTGTAGATTATTGTAATGTTCATGAGCTGTAGATTATTGTAATGTTCATGAGCTGTAGATTATTGTAATGTTGATGAGCTGTAGATTATTGTAATGATCATGAGCTGTAGATTATTGTAATGTTCATGAGCTGTAGATTATTGTAATGTTCATGAGCTGTAGATTATTGTAATGTTCATGAGCTGTAGATTATTGTAATGTTGATGAGCTGTAGATTATTGTAATGTTGATGAGCTGTAGATTATTGTAATGTTGATGAGCTGTAGATTATTGTAATGTTGATGAGCTGTAGATTATTGTAATGTTGATGAGCTGTAGATTATTGTAATGATCATGAGCTGTAGATTATTGTAATGTTCATGAGCTGTAGATTATTGTAATGTTGATGAGCTGTAGATTATTGTAATGTTGATGAGCTGTAGATTATTGTAATGTTGATGAGCTGTAGATTATTGTAATGATCATGAGCTGTAGATTATTGTAATGTTGATGAGCTGTAGATTATTGTAATGTTGATGAGCTGTAGATTATTGTAATGATCATGAGCTGTAGATTATTGTAATGTTGATGAGCTGTAGATTATTGTAATGTTGATGAGCTGTAGATTATTGTAATGATCATGAGCTGTAGATTATTGTAATGTTCATGAGCTGTAGATTATTGTAATGTTCATGAGCTGTAGATTATTGTAATGTTGATGAGCTGTAGATTATTGTAATGTTGATGAGCTGTAGATTATTGTAATGTTGATGAGCTGTAGATTATTGTAATGTTGATGAGCTGTAGATTATTGTAATGTTGATGAGCTGTAGATTATTGTAATGTTCATGAGCTGTAGATTATTGTAATGTTCATGAGCTGTAGATTATTGTAATGTTCATGAGCTGTAGATTATTGTAATGTTGATGAGCTGTAGATTATTGTAATGTTGATGAGCTGTAGATTATTGTAATGTTCATGAGCTGTAGATTATTGTAATGTTGATGAGCTGTAGATTATTGTAATGTTCATGAGCTGTAGATTATTGTAATGTTGATGAGCTGTAGATAATTGTAATGATCATGAGCTGTAGATTATTGTAATGTTCATGAGCTGTAGATTATTGTAATGTTGATGAGCTGTAGATTATTGTAATGTTGATGAGCTGTAGATTATTGTAATGTTCATGAGCTGTAGATTATTGTAATGTTGATGAGCTGTAGATTATTGTAATGTTGATGAGTTGTAGATTATTGTAATGTTGATGAGTTGTAGATTATTGTAATGTCGATGAGCTGTAGATTATTGTAATGTTCATGAGCTGTAGATTATTGTAATGTTCATGAGCTGTAGATTATTGTAATGTTGATGAGCTGTAGATTATTGTAATGTTCATGAGCTGTAGATTATTGTAATGTTGATGAGCTGTAGATTATTGTAATGATCATGAGCTGTAGATTATTGTAATGTTCATGAGCTGTAGATTATTGTAATGTTGATGAGCTGTAGATTATTGTAATGTTGATGAGCTGTAGATTATTGTAATGTTGATGAGCTGTAGAGTATTGTAATGTTCATGAGCTGTAGATTATTGTAATGTTCATGAGCTGTAGATTATTGTAATGTTGATGAGCTGTAGATTATTGTAATGTTCATGAGCTGTAGATTATTGTAATGTTCATGAGCTGTAGATTATTGTAATGTTGATGAGCTGTAGATTATTGTAATGATCATGAGCTGTAGATTATTGTAATGTTGATGAGCTGTAGATTATTGTAATGTTGATGAGCTGTAGATTATTGTAATGTTCATGAGCTGTAGATTATTGTAATGCTCATGAGCTGTAGATTATTGTAATGTTGATGATCTGTAGATTATTGTAATGTTGATGAGCTGTAGATTATTGTAATGTTGATGAGCTGTAGATTATTGTAATGTTGATGAGCTGTAGATTATTGTAATGTTGATGAGCTGTAGATTATTGTAATGTTGATGAGCTGTAGATTATTGTAATGTTGATGAGCTGTAGATTATTGTAATGTTGATGAGCTGTAGATTATTGTAATGTTGATGAGCTGTAGATTATTGTAATGTTGATGAGCTGTAGATTATTGTAATGTTGATGAGCTGTAGATTATTGTAATGTTGATGAGCTGTAGATTATTGTAATGTTCATGAGCTGTAGATTATTGTAATGTTGATGAGCTGTAGATTATTGTAATGCTCATGAGCTGTAGATTATTGTAATGTTCATGAGCTGTAGATTATTGTAATGTTCATGAGCTGTAGATTATTGTAATGTTGATGAGCTGTAGATTATTGTAATGTTCATGAGTTGTAGATTATTGTAATGTTGATGAGCTGTAGATTATTGTAATGATCATGAGCTGTAGATTATTGTAATGTTGATGAGCTGTAGATTATTGTAATGTTGATGAGCTGTAGATTATTGTAATGTTCATGAGCTGTAGATTATTGTAATGTTGATGAGCTGTAGATTATTGTAATGTTGATGAGCTGTAGATTATTGTAATGTTCATGAGCTGTAGATTATTGTAATGTCGATGAGCTGTAGATTATTGTAATGTTCATGAGCTGTAGATTATTGTAATGTTGATGAGCTGTAGATTATTGTAATGTCGATGAGCTGTAGATTATTGTAATGTTGATGAGCTGTAGATTATTGTAATGTTCATGAGCTGTAGATTATTGTAATGTTCATGAGCTGTAGATTATTGTAATGTTGATGAGCTGTAGATTATTGTAATGATCATGAGCTGTAGATTATTGTAATGTTCATGAGCTGTAGATTATTGTAATGTTCATGAGCTGTAGATTATTGTAATGTTCATGAGCTGTAGATTATTGTAATGTTGATGAGCTGTAGATTATTGTAATGTTGATGAGCTGTAGATTATTGTAATGTTGATGAGCTGTAGATTATTGTAATGTTGATGAGCTGTAGATTATTGTAATGTTGATGAGCTGTAGATTATTGTAATGATCATGAGCTGTAGATTATTGTAATGTTCATGAGCTGTAGATTATTGTAATGTTGATGAGCTGTAGATTATTGTAATGTTGATGAGCTGTAGATTATTGTAATGATCATGAGCTGTAGATTATTGTAATGTTGATGAGCTGTAGATTATTGTAATGTTGATGAGCTGTAGATTATTGTAATGATCATGAGCTGTAGATTATTGTAATGTTGATGAGCTGTAGATTATTGTAATGTTGATGAGCTGTAGATTATTGTAATGATCATGAGCTGTAGATTATTGTAATGTTCATGAGCTGTAGATTATTGTAATGTTCATGAGCTGTAGATTATTGTAATGTTGATGAGCTGTAGATTATTGTAATGTTGATGAGCTGTAGATTATTGTAATGTTGATGAGCTGTAGATTATTGTAATGTTGATGAGCTGTAGATTATTGTAATGTTGATGAGCTGTAGATTATTGTAATGTTCATGAGCTGTAGATTATTGTAATGTTCATGAGCTGTAGATTATTGTAATGTTCATGAGCTGTAGATTATTGTAATGTTGATGAGCTGTAGATTATTGTAATGTTGATGAGCTGTAGATTATTGTAATGTTCATGAGCTGTAGATTATTGTAATGTTGATGAGCTGTAGATAATTGTAATGATCATGAGCTGTAGATTATTGTAATGTTCATGAGCTGTAGATTATTGTAATGTTGATGAGCTGTAGATTATTGTAATGTTGATGAGCTGTAGATTATTGTAATGTTCATGAGCTGTAGATTATTGTAATGTTGATGAGCTGTAGATTATTGTAATGTTGATGAGTTGTAGATTATTGTAATGTTGATGAGCTGTAGATTATTGTAATGTCGATGAGCTGTAGATTATTGTAATGTTCATGAGCTGTAGATTATTGTAATGTTCATGAGCTGTAGATTATTGTAATGTTCATGAGCTGTAGATTATTGTAATGTTGATGAGCTGTAGATTATTGTAATGTTCATGAGCTGTAGATTATTGTAATGTTGATGAGCTGTAGATTATTGTAATGTCGATGAGCTGTAGATTATTGTAATGTTCATGAGCTGTAGATTATTGTAATGATGATGAGCTGTAGATTATTGTAATGATCATGAGCTGTAGATTATTGTAATGTTCATGAGCTGTAGATTATTGTAATGTTGATGAGCTGTAGATTATTGTAATGTTGATGAGCTGTAGATTATTGTAATGTTGATGAGCTGTAGAGTATTGTAATGTTCATGAGCTGTAGATTATTGTAATGTTCATGAGCTGTAGATTATTGTAATGTTGATGAGCTGTAGATTATTGTAATGTTCATGAGCTGTAGATTATTGTAATGTTCATGAGCTGTAGATTATTGTAATGTTGATGAGCTGTAGATTATTGTAATGATCATGAGCTGTAGATTATTGTAATGTTGATGAGCTGTAGATTATTGTAATGTTGATGAGCTGTAGATTATTGTAATGTTCATGAGCTGTAGATTATTGTAATGCTCATGAGCTGTAGATTATTGTAATGTTGATGAGCTGTAGATTATTGTAATGTTGATGAGCTGTAGATTATTGTAATGTTGATGAGCTGTAGATTATTGTAATGTTGATGAGCTGTAGATTATTGTAATGTTGATGAGCTGTAGATTATTGTAATGTTGATGAGCTGTAGATTATTGTAATGTTGATGAGCTGTAGATTATTGTAATGTTGATGAGCTGTAGATTATTGTAATGTTGATGAGCTGTAGATTATTGTAATGTTGATGAGCTGTAGATTATTGTAATGTTGATGAGCTGTAGATTATTGTAATGTTGATGAGCTGTAGATTATTGTAATGTTCATGAGCTGTAGATTATTGTAATGCTCATGAGCTGTAGATTATTGTAATGTTCATGAGCTGTAGATTATTGTAATGTTGATGAGCTGTAGATTATTGTAATGTTCATGAGCTGTAGATTATTGTAATGTTGATGAGCTGTAGATTATTGTAATGTTGATGAGCTGTAGATTATTGTAATGTTGATGAGCTGTAGATTATTGTAATGTTGATGAGCTGTAGATTATTGTAATGTTGATGAGCTGTAGATTATTGTAATGTTGATGAGCTGTAGATTATTGTAATGTTCATGAGCTGTAGATTATTGTAATGCTCATGAGCTGTAGATTATTGTAATGTTCATGAGCTGTAGATTATTGTAATGTTGATGAGCTGTAGATTATTGTAATGTTCATGAGCTGTAGATTATTGTAATGTTGATGAGCTGTAGATTATTGTAATGTTGATGAGCTGTAGATTATTGTAATGTTGATGAGCTGTAGATTATTGTAATGTTGATGAGCTGTAGATTATTGTAATGTTGATGAGCTGTAGATTATTGTAATGTTGATGAGCTGTAGATTATTGTAATGTTGATGAGCTGTAGATTATTGTAATGTTGATGAGCTGTAGATTATTGTAATGTTGATGAGCTGTAGATTATTGTAATGTTCATGAGCTGTAGATTATTGTAATGCTCATGAGCTGTAGATTATTGTAATGTTCATGAGCTGTAGATTATTGTAATGTTGATGAGCTGTAGATTATTGTAATGTTCATGAGCTGTAGATTATTGTAATGTTGATGAGCTGTAGATTATTGTAATGTTGATGAGCTGTAGATTATTGTAATGTTGATGAGCTGTAGATTATTGTAATGTTCATGAGCTGTAGATTATTGTAATGTTGATGAGCTGTAGATTATTGTAATGTTGATGAGCTGTAGATTATTGTAATGTTGATGAGCTGTAGATTATTGTAATGTTCATGAGCTGTAGATTATTGTAATGTTCATGAGCTGTAGATTATTGTAATGTTCATGAGCTGTAGATTATTGTAATGTTGATGAGCTGTAGATTATTGTAATGTTGATGAGCTGTAGATTATTGTAATGTTCATGAGCTGTAGATTATTGTAATGTTGATGAGCTGTAGATTATTGTAATGTTCATGAGCTGTAGATTATTGTAATGTTGATGAGCTGTAGATTATTGTAATGTTGATGAGCTGTAGATTATTGTAATGTTGATGAGCTGTAGATTATTGTAATGTTGATGAGCTGTAGATTATTGTAATGTTCATGAGCTGTAGATTATTGTAATGCTCTACTGGGTGGTTGCCCTGCTCGCTTAATAAATAAACTCCAGCTGGTCCAAAACACAGCAGCTCGAGTTCTTACTAGAACCAGGAAGTGTGACCATATTAGCCCAGTTCTGTCAACACTGCACTGGCTGCCTATTAAACATCACATACATTTTAAAATCTTGCTTATTACTCAAAGCACTAAATGGTTTATCTCCAGTACTTGAGCGAGCTCTTAACATATTATACTCCATCACGTCTACTGCGCTCTCTAAACTCTGGCCAGTTGATCATACTGAGAATATCCAAATCAACTGCAGGCGCTCAATCCTTTTCCTATTTAGCTCCTAAACTCTGGAACTCTTCCTAACATTGTTCGGGAAGCAGACACACTCTAAGACTAACACACATCTCTTTACTGTGGCATTCACACAGAACACTATGATGATTATTTTGCTGTTGTGGTGTGGATGGAGTCTGGAGTGCACTGGGGTTCCCTTTCAGTCGGTCACGTTCGACGTACGTCGGAACTGACCGACGAATTGGGATCTGTTTCAGAGACCAATCTACTTCGAGTGTATTAAAAACGAGCCAATGGACATTGGCATGCGGTGCACGCATTCCACGCACCGCCCCGCATTGCGGGTATAAATACGGAAGTGGAAGTACCGCATATTGCTTTCAACTTCGGAGCCGAGCATTACATGTTCCTACGAAGAGTGTGTTTACACAAACTAAACGAGTCTCTACGAGAAGATCAGCTTACCTGTTCCAGTGTCGGTGTGACGGCGCTTTACAGCGGTGGTCGCGAGCAGAAGAAATCTGTCGGTTCGCTGGGCGTTTCCTCTGAGTGCTTACAGTGGGCTTGCACCTTTAAACCACTGTGAGCCGCGGCTATTCCCCTGTGTGCCTCGGCACTTGTTGGAGCGGTTCTCTCTTCTCTCTATCACTAAAAGAGCAACACGGTTTGACCCTGCGTCTTTTTCAAGATGTCATTCAAACCGTGTGTTTCTGGATGCGGTTGTTTCCTGTCCTCATTTGACGGCCACGATCTCTCTCACATATAAACATGTGAGATTGCTTTCGTGGGTGATTCATGCTCTCTCAGGAGAGCATAGTCACGTCGGCGCGTTGTTCGTCTCCCCTTTCTCGTAAGGGCTTGAGCGTTCAGCGCGCCGTGTGCCGTCGAGCGCCGGCTGACAGCGGGGGTTGCCACGGCAACCCAGCGCGTCACTCGGCGCTCTCTAGATGCGCGGTCCAGACTATGAAACCTCAAACGGGGTTGAGTCCCTTTGCTTATTCCCTGATCTAGTTTCTTTTCTGGTGCTCCAGAAAAGGATTATTTTGGTTAATAAGCCTTGGTGACCTGAGGATTACAGTGGGGCATCCCCGCCGGGTACATCTCTTCGGGCCCCCACTCCTCTATCGCATCATGAGCATGTTGAGACTTTGTTCGTGGGTGGTTCATGTTCTCTCATGGGGACATGGCCACGTCGGCGCGTTGTTCGTCCTGCCCCTTTAATAGGGGCTTGAGCGTTCAGCGTGCCGTGTGCCGTCGAGTCTGGCGGCCACGCCCACTGTCTCTCATGCCTGCTGGTAGCCCAGATGGGATTGCTGGTCCTTTTAAAAAAAAAAAAAAAAAAGGGGACCCAGCATTTCATTTGTGGCTCTGGCAGAGGACAGATGTCAATTGCTGCATCGGAGAGAGGGCTGTTATGCGCTGGAGATGATGACGCTGAGTTTCCCACTATAATAGTGTGTGCTCATGCTGAATCAGATTCAGTGTTGACAGCCATGCCTTCCAGGGTGGCTGCCTGGATGTGCATTGGAAGAATTTAGCAGTGTGGAGCTTTTGGTGTCAAAATATGGAACGCCAAAAGGGCCATAATCTGTATGAATTTTTTCGCTCTCTCACTACCCTCTTTCCTGCATGCACGAGGGTAGTCTTGACTCAGGGGTTATGCAGGAACTGCGTGCAGTGATGGACCTCGCTCTCCGGGTGACAGAAGTCACTGCACGCTCCCTGGGTCAGGCGATGTCCACGTTAGTGGTCCAGGAAGCTGGGGCTAGACCTGGCAGATATGCGTGAGCCTGACAGAGTTCGGTTCCTCAACGCCCCTGTCTGTCAGGCTAGCCTCTTCGGCGACGCTGTCGAGAACTCGCCCAGCAGTTCTCGGTGGCCCAGAAGTGGATGGAGGTTTAAAAAAAAAAAAATATATAAAACATCCTGCCCCGACGACTAGCTGCTGCCTCCACCCAGTCGTCGGCTGCAGCACCTCCATCTGCTTGTCGCCGAGGGTGCCCCCCCTGCGTCCGCCTCCGCCCCTGCTAAGCCAAGCAGCAGCCTCCACCCGGGCAGCAGGTGGCCGGGCGCAGGGGATGTGCCCAACCCGTCCAGGATACCGCGAGTCCGCTAGCAAGCACATGGGCGAGCGGCCCTGGAACGGGCAGCCCAGCGAGATGGCAAGCTGCTCGGGGAGAAGGTGTCCGCACCCCTCCCTCCCCCGGAGGAGGACCGGGGGGAGAATATTTTTTCGGTTCGGTCCTGCCGCTGGCTCTCCGGAGTCCAGCGGTACCCACATTCTCAGAGCAGTTTCCTCCCTCCCTGGGCTCTGAGAGGGTCAGGTTGGCAGTGTGCGACGCCCCCGGGCCTTGCCACTCCTTTCCTCCCCTCTCCCCCTTCGCCAGGGGGCAGCAGTGTGGGCACCGAGGACGCCCCCGGGCCTTCTCACCCACACTCTGCCCCACCTGGAGTACTCAGACAACACTCCGGGCCGCCTCCGGGCCTCCCGAGTCGGGTCTGAGTGCTCCACCTCGCTGCCTCACCCCGGGTACGTCTGTGGTGCCGATGATCCCGCTTGTTTGGTCTCTGGGGGCCTGGCTAAAAGGCCTCCCCGGACCGTCATGCTGGCTCATCTGTACCATCAGACTCGGCTATGCGATTCGTCGCACGCCGGCCTCCCAAGTACAGGGGCATCCTCTTCACCTCAGTGTGGAGCTCGGATGCCCATGTCTTGCGGTCAGAGATCGATGTCCTGCTGGCGAAGGGCGCGATCGAGCCGGTTCCTCCAGCCGATATGAGGTCGGGGTTCTACAGCCCCTACTTCATTGTACCCAAGAAAGGTGGTGGGTTAAGACCAATCTTGGACCTGCGCATTTTGAATCGGGCCCTGCACAAGCTCCCGTTCAAGATGTTAATGCAGAAACGCAATTTTCAGTGCATCCGTCCCCAAGATTGGTTCGCAGCGATCGACCTGAAGCCCTTCGGGCTGTCCCTGTCGCCTCGCGTCTCCACGAAAGGCGTAGAGGCAGCCATTGTTCCGCTTAGAGAACGCGGCGTTCGCTTACTCAACTATCTTGACGACTGGCTTATTCTCGCCCAGTCTCGGGAGCAGTTGTGCGAACACAGGGACATGGTGCTCAGTCACCTCAGCCTGTTGGGACTTCGGGTCAACCGAGAGAAGAGCAAACTCTGTCCCACGCAGAGGATCTCTTGTCTCGGTATGGAGCTGGATTCGGTCAGCCGGACGGCGCGCCTCACTCCGGAGCGCGTCCGGTCAGTGTTGAACTGCTTGAATACGTTCAATGGCAGGACAGCGGCCCCACTGAAACTTTTTCAGAGGCTCCTGGGGCATATGGCATCCGCAGCCGCGGTAACGCCGCTCGGATGGCTTCATATGAGGCCGCTTCAACGCTGGTTACACGACCGAGTCCTGAGATGGGCGTGGCACAGCGGTCAGTACCGGGTCCCAGTGACTCCTTACTGTCGCCAAACCTTCAACCCGTGGTCTGACCCCTCGTTTCTCCGGGCCGGTGTGTCCTTAGAACAGGTGTCGAGGCATGCTGTGGTCTTCACGGATGCCTCTTCCACGGGTTGGGGGGCCACGTACAACGGGCACGTAGGTTCGGGACTGTGGACGGGACCCCAACTACGTTGGCATATCAATTGCCTAGAGCTTCTGGCGGTACGTCTTGCCCTGGCCCGGTTCAAGAAACCGCTCCAGGGCACACACATACTGGTCCGTTCGGACAGCACTGCGGCCGTTGCGTACATCAACCGTCAGGGTGGTCTACGCTCCCGTTGCATGCTCCGGCTCGCCCGCCATCTCCTCCTGTGGAGTCAGAAGTTTGTGAGGTCACTTCGTGCTATTCACTTTCCAGGTGCGCTGAACCAGACAGCCGACGAGCTCTCTGGCCAGTCGACACCTCCGGACGAATGGCGACTCCACCCCCGGAGCGTCCAGCTGATATGGGACCACTTTGGGGTTGCGCAGGTAGTCCTGTTTGCTTCCCCGGAGTCGACCCATTGCCAGTGGTACTACTCCCTGACCGGAGGTACCTTAGGCATAGATGCACTGGCGCACAGCTGGCCCCGGGACCTACGCAAATATGCGTTTCCCCCAGTGAGCCTTCTTGCACAGACCCTGTGCAAGGTCAGGGAGGACGAGGAGCAGGTCTTGTTAGTTGCGCCCTATTGGCCCAACCGGACCTGATTCCCCGAACTCACTCCTCGCGACAGCCCCTCCCTGGCCGATTCCCCTGAGGAAGGACCTTCTTTCTCAGGGACGGGGCACTCTATGGCACCCGCGTCCAGACCTCTGGAAACTCCATGTCTGGTCCCTGGACGGGACGCGGAGGTTCTAGATGGCCTACCACAAGCAGTGGTAGATACCATCGCTTCAGCTAGAGCCCCCTCTACGAGGCGCCTCTATGCTCTGAAGTGGAACCTGTTCGTCGTTTGGTGCTCTTCCCGCCAGGAAGACCCCCGAAAGTGTTCGATTAATGTTGTGCTTTCCTTCCTGCAGGATGGGTTGGAGCGGCGGCTGTCACCCTCCACCCTCAAAGTGTACGTCGCTGCAATAGCGGCGTATCACGATGCAGTAGACGGTAAATCCGTTGGTAAGCACGACTTAATCGTCAGGTTCCTCAGAGGTGCGAGGAGACTAAATCCTCCTCGTTCTACCTCGTTACCCTCTTGGGACTTAGCCCTGGTGCTTAGAGCACTCCAGGGTCCTCCATTTGAACCTTTGCGGTCAGTCGAGCTAAAAATCCTGTCCATGAAGACAGTCCTCCTGACCGCATTGGCTTCAATCAAGAGGGTGGGGGACCTGCATGCGCTTTCGGTCGACGAATCGTGCCTAGAATTCGGGCCGGCCAACTCTCACGTTGTCCTGAGACCCCGGCCTGGATATGTGCCCAAGGTTCCTACCACTCCCTTCCGGGACCAGGTAGTGAACCTGCAAGCGCTGCCTTCGGAGGAGGCAGACCCAGCCCTAGCTTTGCTATGTCCCGTCCGCGCTCTTCGCGCTTACGTTGACCGGACTCAAAGCTTCAGATCCTCACAGCAGCTCTTCGTCTGTTACGGAGGTCAGCAGAAGGGAAAGGCTGTCTCCAAGCAGAGGTTGGCCCACTGGATAGTGGATGCCATTGTCTTGGCTTACCAGTCCCAAGACGTACCTTGCCCGTTCGGGGTGCGAGCACACTCAACAAGGAGTGTTGCTTCATCCTGGGCGCTGGCTCAAGGTGCCTCGCTGACAGACAGACATTTGTAGAGCTGCGGGCTGGGCGACACCTAACACGTTCGCTAGATTTTATAGCCTCCGTGTAGAGCCGGTATCTTCCCGCATCCTCGCCCCCCAGGGCCAGTAGCGCTAAGTACCCGTTCTAGTGTCGGCTTGCAACGCCACTCCCGCCTCCGGGCCGGATACGTGCGTCTATTCTTGCTCCAGTTGTGTTCCCCGGAAACGGCTAACCCTGTGAGTTCCTCCGTCACCCCTGCGGTGCCAGACGTTGCGGCCGTCTGGCGCCAGGCCTGCACCCGTATGCTTGTGGAACGTGTGTGTAGGCTGGGTTCCATATGTTGCGGTCCCCTCACGGCTACCCCATATGTGTATTCTCCACGGTATCTGCTACCCTGCTCGGTTAGCCCCGTGTCTTTCCCTCGACAGAGCCCGCTCTGTCATCTCTGGGCTGTGTTCTTCCCCCCCTGGGATCAGGTTGGGTCCACCCCAGAGATTTTCCATAGTTGCACTACCCTAGGTTAGGTTAGTCCTGATGCGTATTTCCACCTCTCCTTCCATTGAAGGATGTGGCTCCGCAGCGTACCATCTCCCGAGATGGGCACGCTTTCCCAGCGTTATCCAATAGTCACGCTGAGTGGGTCTTGCAGGAACAGCAGTGACTGTCCTTCCCTGCCGGGAGCCCTGTCTCCCACTCCAACTTAGGAGTGGTCCAGCGAGCTCAGGCAGGGCGCTGGAAGGGCCAGCATCCCTGGCGTTTTGGTAGGGATCCCAATTCGTCGGTCAGTTCCGACGTACGTCGAACGTGACCGACTGAAAGGGAACGTCTCGGTTACGTATGTAACCCTCGTTCCCTGAAGGAGGGAACGGAGACGTACGTCCCGTCGCCAGGTGCTGTGCTTCAGCTGAAGGCCCGAGCCACTCTTCTCGGCTCCTCAGTTGAAAACAATATGCGGTACTTCCACTTCCGTATTTATACCCGCAATGCGGGGCGGTGCGTGGAATGCGTGCACCGCATGCCAATGTCCATTGGCTCGTTTTTAATACACTCGAAGTAGATTGGTCTCTGAAACAGATCCCAATTCGTCGGTCAGTTCCGACGTACGTCTCCGTTCCCTCCTTCAGGGAACGAGGGTTACATACGTAACCGAGACGTTTTCTGTTCTAGTTGAGGATGGCAGCAAATTAAATAACTAATCAGTTTTTACAACAGAAATGATCCAATCAAAAACTTACTTTCCTATTCATTTCCTATCCCTATCTCTGTGAAGCTGCTTTGAGGCTGTGTTGTGCCAGCGCTGTATGAATGAAGGGGACTTGACTTTTGCTCTTGTATGTTCTTTAGGCCTATTGTATGAATGCTATCTGTCAGGGATAAGTGTCCATCAGATGCACGCTTCAGAATCTACTCACTCATCCGGGACTTCCGCCTGCTCTTCACTGTGAACTCAGACACACTTCTTATGCCACGAACTGTGTTTGGCACACTATATTGAAGGGAAGTGTGTGATTTGAGAAGGTGCGGTCACATGGTCCCGTTACCTGTTTCCGTTGGACAGCTCGTACGCACAGTTATACATTCCCACAATCAGCTTCCTGTCCTCGATGCGGGACAGCATGTAAATCACTGAGGCGTACGTGACGATCAGATCCAGGTAGTTCTTGGTGAAGTCAAAATTTATAGCCTGAAAGCGTTTATGACCACAGATGAATATCAAACATGAACATCTGCTCTATATTCTGCTGAAGAGTCACACTTACGATGTTGAAGAAGCACTGGCAGGCGTCTATTGTGTTGAGCAACTCATAGACATGATCCTAAAGACAAAACATGGATCAATCAATGCGGACACTAAAGCAGGAATGAGAGAGAATCAGTTTTATTAGAAGTTTGTCATATTGCAGTATTTCACGATACTTTTGCATTTATTCATTTTGCAGATGTCTTGGTGCTGCGTATCTTTAGTGTCGATCTATCAGTGTTTAGTGTTGGGGAAAGTCACTTTTATGGAAAGTTATGTGTTATGTGACTTTCTCTCTTCCAGACCTCGCATGTGTTTTTTTACACTGAGAAATTCTTTTTTTGCAAGATACACACACCCTTATTTTCTTTTAACCCTCTGCTGCTCTTGGTTTGGGGGTTGCATTGGTCGTCTTCCCCGTCATAAGTGACCGGACACCTAAAAGTTACTCTTCCTCAACCCCAGTACAACCAATGCCATTTATTTTTCTTCAATAATATTTTTTTCTTTTTAATTTTGTATTTTGAGATGATTTGATGTTTTTTATTTATTTATATTTATGCAATAATTATGGTGTATTTTTGCAATTGAAAACTATAAAAAATAAATTTATTTATTATTATTATTGCAGTATTTCAGGTTAAAATAGAGACTAGGCCTTCAAAATATTTTTTTTGAAGGCAGATTAGCTCCTCTTTTGGAATTATTTCAGAAATCCTGCAAGCATGTGTGTGACCACTAGAGGTCTCAATGGAGAGGCTTGAGAATTCACTAGCTCTGTTTTGAACACATTTACAGTTTTTCTCCGTCGCTTTGGTACATTTCTCAGATCAGAATTGAAATTCTCAAAGCTACCTGTTCAATCTTCACATCATTGTGTCACTTGTGCACATAAAAAAAGCAGTTTCTCATTTATTTGAACAAGTTGCAAATGCTTGTGTAAATCCATGCAAATGATTATGAACAATTCTCTGCTGTTTCCTATATTATCAGCTGCTTATGTCATGTTGATCAGGATGTATTATATTGGGTCTCTGTTGAATAGTCTCACCCCCACAACATTTAGGCATTAGTTCATAGCAGAAGTCTTTACATGCAAAATGGTTGAACAAGTTGTCATAAAATGTCAAGCATATTTCTATACATTTCCGTTAGACGTTCACATTTCTACTTTTGTTTTTCTGGGGGTTTTTTTCTCTTTGTGCTATGCAGTGCTGTCTTTTCCTTTCTGTATCACAATGACATCTGTCAACAAATTACAGTACAAACAGTAAAAGCATAAATGTGAATCTTGTCCAGTCTCTTGCATTCAAACTCCCACATACACTAAGGTGTAACCTACAATTTACAATAATTGTCATCAAAATTTTAGCCATATTTACATCAGAACATCCCTCCAGAGTACGGTTATATTGACATGACTGAGCAATTTGACTGTGTTATTCATACACAATGACACAAGGACTGTCATTCTGATGGCACTGACATGTTCATTGACACAGATATTTACTTCTGAGAGATGAACTGAGGATTTTGGGCAAGAGACTGGCTTTTGCAGGTAATCCATGATGTTTTGCTATTTGTACGAATTGTTTTGAGAAATGCACTTGCTGTTTTGCAAATGTCGAGGATGATTCGAGAAATGAACCAAAGCGACTGAGAAAAACTGTAATATATATATATTTTTGATGGATTTGAATATATATTTAAAAAATCTCAAAGACTATTTATTATAAAGGTTTAGATATTTTTTTGGTTTGTTAGAAATATTAAAAAAAATTCTGTGAATTTGTGTTTTTGCAGATTTCCCATTCATGGTCATTTTTGACCGAAGAGCACAAGTGGGAGTATTTTTTTACGACCCCTTAGCATGCTCGAATCATGACCCCAATTTTTTGTGTGTGTTAACATATCTAATACTAGTTTCATCTCATTCTGATGAAGCTGTGATTTTTAAAAATTCCAAATGTGGTTCATAGGTTCAGTTTTTCATAGGTGTGTGTGTGTGTGTGTGTGTGTGTGTGTGTATAAGTGTGCGTGTGTGTGTGTGTATAAGTGTGTGTGTGTGTGTGTGTGTGTGTGTGTGTGTGTGTGTGTGTGTGTGTGTGTGTGTGTGTGTGTAAGTGTGCGTGTGTGTGTGTGTGTGTGTGTGTGTGTGTGTGTGAGTGGATGTGTCAATATCACACTCTTGATGTTTTAGAGTGTCACCCCTTCACTGCTGTGTACTTTTTTTCAGCATTGTGGCCGATTTGTAGATTGTACACACAAATATTCAGAGAATTTTGTGTTTTTGCCGATTTCCCATTCATTTCCTATGGTCGGTCATTTATGACCAAAGACAATGAAATCTACTTCTTCTTTTTTTACGACCAATTAGCATGCTCGAATCATGCCCTCAATGTTTGTGTGTGTTTACATAACTAATGCTAGAACAGTCACCAAGTTTCATATCATTCCGATGAAGCTGTGACTTTTAAAATTTCAAAACAGGAAATTTTCCGATCAGAAATGCCGAAGAGCACCAGAGGATTAAAGCGGACCTATTATACAAAATCCCCATTTACTGTGCACATATCTACCCTATAATGGTAAAAAATACACCCACTTATTTATTATATTCCCCATAAATCATACACTAGCTGTGTCTCATTTCACAGAAATGGTGAATTATATCTTTCAGACAAGGAGTGCTAAAGAAGCCTCATTTACTCAATCATTTCTATTTCTGATTCAAGTAGATGGAGCTGTACTTCCTTCACTACACTTAGTAAACTACACTTAATTGACCCTTTATCCAATGCATTTAAAGTGACTAAATAAAGTCATCTCAACTTTTGGGAGTAAGTAAAACTCAAAAAAGCCCATATAAGAGTTGAGAGTGCGACTGCTGTCCAGATGGGCCCTGAAGGGCCGGGTCCTGCTGTAGATCGGGACTCTTACCCTGAACTCCATGACGTCGATGAAGGACTCGTAGAAACTGTGCAGGCCCTCCAGAACGGCCGTCTTCTGCTTCTGGATGCTGCTCAGGTGTTGCTGCAGAAACACGTGATGGAAGAGCAACAGTATAGAAGTGTAAGTGACTTTGCAAGTACGTGTCAACTTGTTCTCCTAACCCTAACAGTCTACTAATACTGAACTGAGAGTTAGCTGACATGTAGTTGCAAAGTTATTTATAGCTGAAAGAATGACTAAAGTAATAATGATATAAGCTTAGAGCAAAAAACGAAGACCTCAGTGAATCAGTGTCTGTGAATACTCACACTGCCACCCCTGAAGTCGATGTTGGGGAATTTTCTGTTGATGTATTTGATGCCAGACTCCATGCTTTTATCAGTGAAGTACGACGGTCTTCGCTTCGGGTCAGTGCAAACCTGGAGAAACATCAGCCAAAAGTCAGAAACCAGAGCAAACATTTCTCCTTCTTGTCCACGATGAACGATGTCTCATTATTGTACATTATTGTGCTTTTAGATGAAGATTTAGATTTAGAAGCTTTATTGTCATTGCAGTACAACAAAATTATAATGCCCATCTGATCAGTGAGAACACAAACACACATAGCAAAAGACAATGAAAACCATAAAATTTTAAGTTAAATAAATAACACTAAGTGAATAATCATCTATAAAAGTAATCACATAACATGTTAAAAGATATATTGGTGTATTACACCATAAAAAATATTGCATGTTAAGAATAAAATAGACAACATAAATTTTTGTCCCCGTTCAGAGTCCTTATGGCCCATGGATAGTAACTGTTTTTTAGTCTATTTGTCCTACTTTTTAGACTCCTGTATCTCCTCCCAGAAGGCAGGAGGCTAAACAGTCCATGTCCAGGGTGGGTGTCATCCTTTATTATATTGCCGGCTCCGTGGAGACACCTGCTATTTGCAATTTCCTCCAAAGAAGGCATGGGGCAACCAATGATTTTTTCTGCAGTCCTAATAACTCTTTGCAGTGCCTTCCTATCTGCGGCTGAACAGCCAGAGTACCACACTGTGAGGCAGCATGCAAGGACACTCTCAATGGTGGAGCGATAAAAAGTCACCAGCAGATTTCTCCGCAGATTGGTTTTCCGGAGTAGCCTGAGGAAGTGCAACCTCTGCTGGGACTTCTTCACAATGGCCGTTGTATTATCGATCCAGAAGAGGTCGTCGGAGATGGTTGTCCCTAGGAATTTAAAGGTGGAGACCCGCTCCACCTCATCACCGTTGATCTGGAGTGGGACTAAAACATTCCTTTTTCTCCTAAAATCAATGACCATTTCCTTAGTTTTCTTGGTATTTAGCGCCAGGTTGTTGTTGCTACACCACTTGGACAGTGCCTGGACCTCCTCCCTGCACTTTGACTCATCTCCTCCCGTTATTAAACCGACCACCGTTGTGTCGTCTGCAAATTTAATAATGGTGTTGGAGGAGTGGATGGGAATGCAGTCATGGGTGTACAGGGAATAAAGGAGTGGACTCAGCACACATCCCTGTGGGGAGCCGATGCTAGTTATGATGGTAGAGGAGGTATGGGAACCAATTTTCACAGTTTGTGGCCGGTTAGTGAGAAAGTCCAAAATCCAGGTGCAGATGGAGCGGGAGAATCCTAGGTGCAGCAGTTTTTCCACCAGAGTGCCCGGTATGATGGTATTAAATGCTGAACTATAATCAATAAACAGCATTCTAACATAAGTTCCTGACTGCTCTAGGTGACTCAGTGCGGTGTGAAGGGTTGTGTTGATTGCGTCTGCTGTTGACCTGTTTTCTCTATGTGCAAACTGATGGGGGTCAAAGCTGTGAGGGAGGCTGGCCTTGATGTTCTCAGCGATCAGTTTTTCAAAACATTTCATGACCACTGAGGTGAGGGCTACAGGCCTGTAGTCATTTAGACTACTGACTGCAGGATTTTTGGGAACAGGGACAATTATGGCAGATTTTAGGCAAATGGGGATGAATGCTTGTGTAAGGGAGGTGTTAAAAATCTTTGTAAAGACCCCTGATAGCTGGTCTGCACAAGCCTTCAGTACTTTACCGAGTACTCCATCTGGTCCAGCAGCCTTGTTTGGGTTCACTGGCCTCAGCACACGTCTCACTTGGTGTTCTTGTAGTGCAAGAGTGTGCAACGTGGTGGAGGGTGGAGGCAGGGTGACTGGGGGTGATGTTGTTGTCTCAAACCGGGCAAAGAAACGGTTCAGCTCCTCTGCCAGTTCAGCGTCGCCTGCGACAGCCACCGATGATCTGCTCTTATAATTGGTGAGATGTTGTAGTCCCTGCCACACCTGCCGTGGGTTGTTCTGCTGCAGATGGTCCTCTATTTTCCTCCTGTAGTCCTCTTTTGCTGCCTTAACGCCTCTGCGCTATACTGGGCCTTGACCCTTGAGAAAGCAGAGTTACGTGCTTTAAGCAGAGACCGTACTTCTCTGTTCATCCATGGTTTGTTATTGGGGTTAGGGTTAGAATGCGTCTGTCAACAGTTACATTTTCTGTGCAGGTCCTAATGTAACACAACACGGTCTCTGTGTATTGCTCCAGGTCCTGGGACTCAAAAATACTCCACTCCGTGTGTGCAAAGCAGTCCTGTAGCTGAATGAGTGCATCTGCTGGCCAGGTTCGTATTGTCCTCTTTTCTGGCTTAGTTCGTCTTATCAGCTGAGTATATGCTGGGATTAGGAGCAGTGAGAGATGGTCAGACAAGCCCAGATGTGGCATGGGCACAGCTCTATATGCGTGTTTTAAGTTGGAATAAACACAATCCAGTGTGTTCTTCCCCCTGGTGGCACACTGTACATACTGTACAAATTTAGGGAGCACAGTCCTTAAACACACCTTGTTAAAATCACCGGCAACTATATGTTCACCCTCAGGATAAGCCTGTTGCTGTCTGTTTATCAAGTCATGTAACAGAGCGAGAGCTATACTAGCGTTAGCATCTGGTCGTATGTACACAGCAGTAATGAGCACTGCTGAAAACTCTTGCGGCATATAATAGGGTCTGCACAATACCATCAGTGCTTCCAGGTCCGGACAGCAGTGAGTATATATGGTCCTACAATTCTTACACCAGCCAATGTTGACGTGCATACACAGACTCCCCCCCCCCTGCTCTTACTGGAGTCGCTGTTCCTATCCAATCGGTGCATGGAACGCTCTGCTAGCTGTACCGCCGTGTCCGGGATCAGTGGGTGTAACCAAGTGTCAGTTATTATCATCACACAACAGTCGCGGATGGTGGAACTCCCAGCGATAAGTACATCCAGTTCGTCCATTTTGTGCACGACGGATCTAGCGTTGGTGAGAAAGATGCTTGGTACCGATGTTCTGTGTGGTCGCTTTTTCAGTCGAGCTAGTAGACCTCCCCGGCAGCCCCTCTTCTGCCGTCTCTCCCGACGCCGCCTGCGTCGCCTTCCCGGCCCGAAAACAATCCAAGCAGATCCCGGTGGCCTCGCTATGTCCTGCGGGATGTTATGAGCGTGATGGAACGAGCTCGTAACATTAATCCGACACCCTCGGCTGATATCAAGCAAGGTCGAGTAACTATATGCGTGTCCTGCTTGAGAACACGACTTCACACACACAACATACACGATCAAACAACACCGTATCAGAGAGCCAAAAGCCGCTGCGTCTGTGCGCGCCGCCATCTTGCAAAAAAAAGAGTGCCAAATGAAGAGGAAACACATCTGACTCATCTAGCTATGAAGCTAAACCAGGGGCTTCTAGCATCACGCCGGTTTCGGTGGACAGCTTCTGATGGGTCAGTTTAGTTGCAGTGTTTATCCCCACAGTAACCAAGTTAAGTTCTGGGTAAGAGATCTCAAACTGAAACTGGACCAATCAGCTGTGAGCAAAGTGACTGACGTCATAAAGCCACTCCCCCAGTTTCTCTTGCTCCAAATTAAAGGTCACCACTCAGTCACAGATTTTAACAATGATTATTTATTATAATTATTTTATATTTTTTATTTCATTATTATACCCATAATCCATTACACATGAGCAATTTTGGATTAACATTTATTATTAAGCATTAGATTTAAATTAATATAAATAAATACAGATAATGTGTAATATAAATAAGATTTGGAATCGATAGATAAAGATTTAAAAATGGCTACAGTGAGCTTACATGTTTGAGTCTCTGTATATATTATCAACTATACACCGATCAGGCATAACATTATGACATAACATTATGGGCTCAACAATGCTTAGGTAGGTGAGACGTGTCAAAGTCACATCCACATGATGGAGGACCCAAGGTTTCCCAGCAGAACATTGCCCAAAGCATCACTGCCTCTGCCACCAGGCCGGTTCTCCACTGGTCCTCCATGACCCTGTGGCCGGTTCTCCACTGGTCCTCCATGACCCTGTGGCCGGTTCTACACCGGTTCTCCACTGGTCCTCCATGACCCTGTGGCCGGTTCTCCACTGGTCCTCCATGACCCTGTGGCCGGTTCTCCACTGGTCCTCCATGACCCTGTGGCCGGTTCTCCACTGGTCCTCCATGACCCTGTGGCCGGTTCTCCACTGGTCCTTCATGACCCTGTGGCCGGTTCTCCACTGGTCCTTCATGACCCTGTGGCCGGTTCTCCACTGGTCCTTCATGACCCTGTGGCCGGTTCTCCTCTGGTCCTCCATGACCCTGTGGCCGGTTCTCCACTGGTCCTCCATGACTCTGTGGCCGGTTCTCCACTGGTCCTTCATGACCCTGTGGCCGGTTCTCCTCTGGTCCTTCATGACCCTGTGGCCGGTTCTCCACTGGTCCTCCATGACCCTGTGGCCGGTTCTCCACTGGTCCTTCATGACCCTGTGGCCGGTTCTCCACTGGTCCTTCATGACCCTGTGGCCGATTCTCCACTGGTCCTTCATGACCCTGTGGCCGGTTCTCCACTGGTCCTTCATGACCCTGTGGCCGGTTCTCCACTGGTCCTTCATGACCCTGTGGCCGGTTCTCCACTGGTCCTCCATGACCCTGTGGCCGGTTCTCCACTGGTCCTTCATGACCCTGTGGCCGGTTCTCCACTGGTCCTTCATGACCCTGTGGCCGGTTCTCCACTGGTCCTTCATGACCCTGTGGCCGGTTCTCCACTGGTCCTCCATGACCCTGTGGCCGGTTCTCCACTGGTCCTTCATGACCCTGTGGCCGGTTCTCCACTGGTCCTTCATGACCCTGTGGCCGGTTCTCCACTGGTCCTCCATGACCCTGTGGCCGGTTCTCCACTGGTCCTCCATGACCCTGTGGCCGGTTCTCCACTGGTCCTCCATGACCCTGTGGCCGGTTCTCCACTGGTCCTCCATGACCCTGTGGCCGGTTCTCCACTGGTCCTTCATGACCCTGTGGCCGGTTCTCCACTGGTCCTTCATGACCCTGTGGCCGGTTCTCCACTGGTCCTTCATGACCCTGTGGCCGGTTCTCCACTGGTCCTTCATGACCCTGTGGCCGGTTCTCCACTGGTCCTTCATGACCCTGTGGCCGGTTCTCCACTGGTCCTTCATGACCTTGTGGCCGGTTCTCCTCTGGTCCTTCATGACCCTGTGGCCGGTTCTCCACTGGTCCTTCACTTTTGATAGAGACTGGCCACTGCAGACCGGGAACACCCCACAAGAGCTGCAGTTCTGGAGATGCTCTGACCCAGTCGTCCAGCCGTCACAATCTGGCCCTTGTCAAACTCGCTCAAATCCTTACTCTTGCCCAGTTTTCCTGCTTCTAACACATCAACTCTGAGGACAACATGTTCACTTGGTGCCTAATATATCCAGTAGCCACGCCCCAAACTCTCAGCCTGCTACAGTAGCCACGCCCCCTCAGTCTGATACAGTAGCCACGCCCCAAACTCTCAGCCTGATACAGTAGCCACGCCCCCTCAGTCTGATACAGTAGCCACGCCCCAAACTCTCAGCCTGCTACAGTAGCCACGCCCCCTCAGTCTGATACAGTAGCCACGCCCCAAACTCTCAGCCTGATTGTTTTGATTGGTGCCCGGGAGGCTCAATGTTTACACTTTTGGAGGAGATAAACCCGTGCATGACATACTAATTGTAGTCATGAACAATAAACAATATAATGGATTTAACATAAAAACATCTTCAGTACAACCAGCCAAAGCTCTTTCTGTCAGACATTCTGAAGTTTCTGAAGTGCACATTTCACTGTGGATGTCAAGCAGAGACAAATATTGTTGTAAGACTTTAGAACACTGCTCCGTCATTAATGAACAACTACACAGGAATAAATGACTAACACAATTTTAACACTCTAGTAACTACAATTAACTAACAAGAAACTCGGATTAATGAATGAATAAGTAACAGTGTTCCGCTGAATGTGGGACTGTTGCTTTTAACCCCACCTAGAGCTCTGATTGACCTTTGACCTTCACAGCCGGACTCAGTGTAGAGGCTTCACATCGGCCGAGGATTAATTCAGTCGTTCATTCATTCATTCATTCATTCATTCATTCATTCATTCATTCATTCATTCATTCATTCATTCATTCATTCATTCGTTCGTTCGTTCGTTCGTTCGTTCATTCGTTCATTCGTTCATTCATTCGTTCATTCATTCGTTCATTCATTCATTCATTCATTCATTCATTCATTCATTCATTCATTCCTTTCACTAAAGCCTATGATTATGACTTGACATAACTTGCTTTCTGACATGTCATCCTCAATAAACCCGTCTCCGGCGTGATAACTCCGATCTTTCGAATTTTCCGATCTATTATGACCTCTGACCTGTAAAGTTGTCAGAATAATAATCATACGCTGTTTGTTAATTGGCCAGAGGAGAACTGCCCCCCCGACTGAGCCTGGTTTCTCCAAGGTTTATTTTTCTCCATTCTGCTCCTGATGGGGTTTGGGTTTCCTTGCCACTGTTGCCTCTGGCTTGGCGTGCTCAGTTGGGGACACTAAAGTTTCAACTAAATATCCAAATAAATCTAATTATTAAACTAAATTAACCATATAAACTACATTACTGATCTAATTATTGATCTAAAGCCCACACTGTCACTGTATGATAATTGAAATGAACTGATGACATCAGCGTTTTCTCCAAAATTATGCTGCATTATTTTCCTGTTTAACTCTGTGAAGCTGCTCTGAGACAATCTGCATTATTAAAAGCGCTTTATAAATAAAGATGACTTGACTTGACACAGACAGGAAATGCAGCGTTTGCAGTGTGTGAGAGAGATGCGGTTTACAGAAAGGCCTGACGGGTCCTCTTCATTTCCTGCGTGCACTTCCTCTTTCTCTACTAAACTGAGACAGAACGCACTTTCTTCTGAAAACGTGTCAAAATACAGTAAATAAATGACACTTTTAAAATCCCTCTAAATAAATGAATACAAAATACTTTTAAAAGCCATCGGAATGATAAAAACAGACCCAGAGCTGGAGGATTTAGAACAGTGTGAGATTTGAGCATGGTTTGGTGTTCAAACCCTTTCACCAGTGGAGCAGCTCCTTCAGTCCACTCTGAGGAGAATCAGTCACATATTCACTGCAAGCTCAAACAAACGAACTTCAGCCCTGCCTGTATTCGCCTTTTTCACGGGTTTTGAATATTGCCAGCTTCCTCTCACCTTTTTAATATGGTTCATCCTGACGAGAACTCCTTGACCCCGTTCATTGAGAATAATAAGTTTCTCAGCCAGTTTGAATTGGTAGGCCATGATCCCAGTCCAGAGGAGATGCTCCTCAGAGAAACGAACACTGTGGTCTTCAGAGATCAAGGAGAAGTGAAATCAACAATAGAGAGGGCGGAGCTTACTGAGCTTCCGCTGCTCAACACTTATGACATCAACCTTAAAGTCAACATGAAATCAAAATCTTACACCAAACCTCACCAAAACAAATTCCTTGTGTGTGCAAACATACTTGGCAATACAGCTCTTTCTGAGTCTGGCTCTAATGAAGTGAACTTAAATTAAAAGAGATGTTTTCTTTAAAACTACACAATGTAACGTTTGTCCCTCTAGCACAAAACTGCATGCATTTTGTGGAAGAACATTGTTTTGGTTGTGCTTCGGCTCTGTGCGGATGAATATGTTTCTCCTGCTGCTCATAAAATATTCACTACTAGTCTTACGAGATATAACCAGTTTAGATAGAAAGGATGCCAACTACTAACTAACCTCAGCCACTAACCCTAACCCTAACCCTAACCTAACCCTAACTCAGCCACTAAATAAACTAACCTCTGGCACTAACTAACCTCTCGCACTAACTAATCTCAGCCACTAACTAACCTCTGCCACTAACTAACCTCTGGCACTAACTAACCTCTGCCACTAACTAAACTCAGCCACTAACTAACCTCCGGCACTAACTAACCTCCGGCACTAACTAACCTCTGGCACTAACTAATCTCAGCCACTAACTAACCTCTGCCACTAACAAACCTCTGCCACTAACTAACCTCTAGCACTAACTAACCTCTGGCACTAACTAACCTCTGCCACTAACTAAACTCAGCCACTAACTAACCTCAGCCACTAACTAACCTCAGCCACTAACTAAACTCAGCCACTAACTAACCTCTGGCACTAACTAATCTCAGCCACTAACTAACCTCCGGCACTAACTAACCTCTGGCACTAACTAATCTCAGCCACTAACTAACCTCTGCCACTAACAAACCTCTGCCACTAACTAACCTCTGCCACTAACTAACCTCTGGCACTAACTAACCTCAGCCACTAACTAACCTCTGGCACTAACTAACCTCAGCCACTAACTAACCTCAGCCACTTACTAACCTCTGCCACTAACTAATCTCAGCCACTAACTAACCTCTGCCACTAACTAAACTCAGCCACTAACTAAACTCAGCCACTAACTAACCTCTGCCACTAACTAAACTCAGCCACTAACTAAACTCAGCCACTAACTAACCTCTGACACTAACTAATCTCAGCCACTAACTAACCTCTGCCACTAACTAAACTCAGCCACTAACTAACCTCTGCCACTAACTAACCTCTGCCACTAACTAAACTCAGCCACTAACTAACCTCTGGCACTAACTAATCTCAGCCACTAACTAACCTCTGGCATTAACTAACCTCAGCCACTAACTAACCTCTGCCACTAACTAACCTTTGCCACTAACTAAACTCAGCCACTAAATAAACTAACCTCTGGCACTAACTAACCTCTCGCACTAACTAATCTCAGCCACTAACTAACCTCTGCCACTAACTAACCTCTGGCACTAACTAACCTCTGCCACTAACTAAACTCAGCCACTAAATAAACTCAGCCACTAACTAACCTCTGCCACTAACTAAACTCAGCCACTAAATAAACTAACCTCTGGCACTAACTAACCTCTGCCACTAACTAAACTCAGCCACTAAATAAACTCAGCCACTAACTAACCTCAGCCACTAACTAACCTCTGCCACTAACTAACCTCTGCCACTAATTAATCTCAGCCACTAACTAACCTCAGCTACTAACTAACCTCAGCTACTAACTAACCCCTGCCATGAGTGTCAGTATTAGTGGTGGATCTTCGCGGTCGTACATTGGCAATGATATTACAGCGCTGAAAGAACTTTCAATGTGGCCGGCACTAAGTTTGTGTAGTTGCAGAGAAAGTTTCAGGCTTGCAGCCGACAAATTGTGTTGTGGATTTAGCTGTGATTAGCCATGGTTCTGTGTGTTGTGTATTTAGCTGTGATTGGCCATGGTTCTGTGTGTTGTGGCTTTAGCTGTGATTAGCCATGGTTCTGTGTGTTGTGGATTTAGCTGTGATTAGCCATGGTTCTGTGTGTTGTGGATTTAGCTGTGATTAGCCATGGTTCTGTGTGTTGTGTATTTAGCCGTGATTAGCCATGGTTCTGTGTGTTGTGGATTTAGCTGTGATTAGCCATGGTTCTGTGTGTTGTGTATTTAGCTGTGATTAGCCATGGTTCTGTGTGTTGTGTATTTAGCTGTGATTAGCCATGGTTCTGTGTGTTGTGTATTTAGCTGTGATTAGCCATGGTTCTGTGTGTTGTGGATTTAGCTGTGATTAGCCATGGTTCTGTGTGTTGTGGATTTAGCTGTGATTAGCCATGGTTCTGTGTGTTGTGGATTTAGCTGTGATTAGCCATGGTTCTGTGTGTTGTGGATTTAGCTGTGATTAGCCATGGTTCTGTGTGTTGTGGATTTAGCTGTGATTAGCCATGGTTCTGTGTGTTGTGGATTTAGCTGTGATTAGCCATGGTTCTGTGTGTTGTGTATTTAGCTGTGATTAGCCATGGTTCTGTGTGTTGTGGATTTAGCTGTGATTAGCCATGGTTCTGTGTGTTGTGGATTTAGCTGTGATTAGCCATGGTTCTGTGTGTTGTGTATTTAGCTGTGATTAGTCATGGTTCTGTGTGTTGTGGATTTAGCTGTGATTAGCCATGGTTCTGTGTGTTGTGGATTTAGCTGTGATTAGCCATGGTTCTGTGTGTTGTGGATTTAGCTGTGATTAGCCATGGTTCTGTGTGTTGTGTATTTAGCTGTGATTAGCCATGGTTCTGTGTGTTGTGTATTTAGCTGTGATTAGCCATGGTTCTGTGTGTTGTGGATTTAGCTGTGATTAGCCATGGTTCTGTGTGTTGTGGATTTAGCTGTGATTAGCCATGGTTCTGTGTGTAGTGGATTTAGCTGTGATTAGCCATGGTTCTGTGTGTTGTGGATTTAGCTGTGATTAGCCATGGTTCTGTGTGTTGTGGATTTAGCCGTGATTAGCCATGGTTCTGTGTGTTGTGGATTTAGCCGTGATTAGCCATGGTTCTGTGTGTTGTGGATTTAGCCGTGATTAGTCATGGTTCTGTGTGTTGTGGATTTAGCTGTGATTAGCCATGGTTCTGTGTGTTGTGGATTTAGCTGTGATTAGCCATGGTTCTGTGTGTTGTGGATTTAGCTGTGATTAGTCATGGTTCTGTGTGTTGTGGATTTAGCTGTGATTAGCCATGGTTCTGTGTGTTGTGGATTTAGCTGTGATTAGCCATGGTTCTGTGTGTTGTGGCTTTAGCTGTGATTAGCCATGGTTCTGTGTGTTGTGTATTTAGCTGTGATTAGCCATGGTTCTGTGTGTTGTGGATTTAGCTGTGATTAGCCATGGTTCTGTGTGTTGTGGATTTAGCTGTGATTAGTCATGGTTCTGTGTGTTGTGGATTTAGCTGTGATTAGCCATGGTTCTGTGTGTTGTGGATTTAGCTGTGATTAGCCATGGTTCTGTGTGTTGTGGCTTTAGCTGTGATTAGTCATGGTTCTGTGTGTTGTGGATTTAGCTGTGATTAGCCATGGTTCTGTGTGTTGTGTATTTAGCTGTGATTAGCCATGGTTCTGTGTGTTGTGGATTTAGCTGTGATTAGCCATGGTTCTGTGTGTTGTGGATTTAGCTGTGATTAGCCATGGTTCTGTGTGTTGTGGATTTAGCTGTGATTAGCCATGGTTCTGTGTGTTGTGGATTTAGCTGTGATTAGCCATGGTTCTGTGTGTTGTGGATTTAGCTGTGATTAGCCATGGTTCTGTGTGTTGTGGATTTAGCTGTGATTAGCCATGGTTCTGTGTGTTGTGGATTTAGCTGTGATTAGCCATGGTTCTGTGTGTTGTGGATTTAGCTGTGATTAGCCATGGTTCTGTGTGTTGTGGATTTAGCTGTGATTAGCCATGGTTCTGTGTGTTGTGGATTTAGCTGTGATTAGCCATGGTTCTGTGTGTTGTGGATTTAGCTGTGATTAGCCATGGTTCTGTGTGTTGTGTATTTAGCTGTGATTAGCCATGGTTCTGTGTGTTGTGGATTTAGCTGTGATTAGCCATGGTTCTGTGTGTTGTGGATTTAGCTGTGATTAGCCATGGTTCTGTGTGTTGTGGATTTAGCTGTGATTAGCCATGGTTCTGTGTGTTGTGGATTTAGCTGTGATTAGCCATGGTTCTGTGTGTTGTGGCTTTAGCTGTGATTAGCCATGGTTCTGTGTGTTGTGGATTTAGCTGTGATTAGCCATGGTTCTGTGTGTTGTGGATTTAGCTGTGATTAGCCATGGTTCTGTGTGTTGTGGATTTAGCTGTGATTAGCCATGGTTCTGTGTGTTGTGGATTTAGCTGTGATTAGCCATGGTTCTGTGTGTTGTGGATTTAGCTGTGATTAGCCATGGTTCTGTGTGTTGTGGATTTAGCTGTGATTAGCCATGGTTCTGTGTGTTGTGGATTTAGCTGTGATTAGCCATGGTTCTGTGTGTTGTGGATTTAGCTGTGATTAGCCATGGTTCTGTGTGTTGTGGATTTAGCTGTGATTAGCCATGGTTCTGTGTGTTGTGGATTTAGCTGTGATTAGCCATGGTTCTGTGTGTTGTGGATTTAGCTGTGATTAGCCATGGTTCTGTGTGTTGTGGATTTAGCTGTGATTAGCCATGGTTCTGTGTGTTGTGGATTTAGCTGTGATTAGCCATGGTTCTGTGTGTTGTGGATTTAGCTGTGATTAGCCATGGTTCTGTGTGTTGTGGATTTAGCTGTGATTAGCCATGGTTCTGTGTGTTGTGGATTTAGCTGTGATTAGCCATGGTTCTGTGTGTTGTGGATTTAGCTGTGATTAGCCATGGTTCTGTGTGTTGTGGATTTAGCTGTGATTAGCCATGGTTCTGTGTGTTGTGGATTTAGCTGTGATTAGCCATGGTTCTGTGTGTTGTGTATTTAGCTGTGATTAGTCATGGTTCTGTGTGTTGTGGATTTAGCTGTGATTAGCCATGGTTCTGTGTGTTGTGGATTTAGCTGTGATTAGCCATGGTTCTGTGTGTTGTGGATTTAGCTGTGATTAGCCATGGTTCTGTGTGTTGTGTATTTAGCTGTGATTAGCCATGGTTCTGTGTGTTGTGGATTTAGCTGTGATTAGCCATGGTTCTGTGTGTTGTGGATTTAGCTGTGATTAGCCATGGTTCTGTGTGTTGTGGATTTAGCTGTGATTAGCCATGGTTCTGTGTGTTGTGGATTTAGCTGTGATTAGCCATGGTTCTGTGTGTTGTGGATTTAGCTGTGATTAGCCATGGTTCTGTGTGTTGTGTATTTAGCTGTGATTAGCCATGGTTCTGTGTGTTGTGGATTTAGCTGTGATTAGCCATGGTTCTGTGTGTTGTGGATTTAGCTGTGATTAGCCATGGTTCTGTGTGTTGTGGATTTAGCTGTGATTAGCCATGGTTCTGTGTGTTGTGGATTTAGCTGTGATTAGCCATGGTTCTGTGTGTTGTGGATTTAGCTGTGATTAGCCATGGTTCTGTGTGTTGTGGATTTAGCTGTGATTAGCCATGGTTCTGTGTGTTGTGGATTTAGCTGTGATTAGCCATGGTTCTGTGTGTTGTGGATTTAGCTGTGATTAGCCATGGTTCTGTGTGTTGTGGATTTAGCTGTGATTAGCCATGGTTCTGTGTGTTGTGGATTTAGCTGTGATTAGCCATGGTTCTGTGTGTTGTGGATTTAGCTGTGATTAGCCATGGTTCTGTGTGTTGTGGATTTAGCTGTGATTAGCCATGGTTCTGTGTGTTGTGGATTTAGCTGTGATTAGTCATGGTTCTGTGTGTTGTGGATTTAGCTGTGATTAGCCATGGTTCTGTGTGTTGTGGATTTAGCTGTGATTAGCCATGGTTCTGTGTGTTGTGGATTTAGCTGTGATTAGCCATGGTTCTGTGTGTTGTGGATTTAGCTGTGATTAGCCATGGTTCTGTGTGTAGTGGATTTAGCTGTGATTAGCCATGGTTCTGTGTGTTGTGGATTTAGCTGTGATTAGCCATGGTTCTGTGTGTTGTGGATTTAGCTGTGATTAGCCATGGTTCTGTGTGTTGTGGATTTAGCTGTGATTAGCCATGGTTCTGTGTGTTGTGGATTTAGCTGTGATTAGCCATGGTTCTGTGTGTTGTGGATTTAGCTGTGATTAGCCATGGTTCTGTGTGTTGTGGATTTAGCTGTGATTAGCCATGGTTCTGTGTGTAGTGGATTTAGCTGTGATTAGCCATGGTTCTGTGTGTTGTGGATTTAGCTGTGATTAGCCATGGTTCTGTGTGTTGTGGATTTAGCTGTGATTAGCCATGGTTCTGTGTGTAGTGGATTTAGCTGTGATTAGCCATGGTTCTGTGTGTTGTGGATTTAGCTGTGATTAGCCATGGTTCTGTGTGTTGTGGATTTAGCTGTGATTAGCCATGGTTCTGTGTGTTGTGGATTTAGCTGTGATTAGCCATGGTTCTGTGTGTTGTGTATTTAGCTGTGATTAGCCATGGTTCTGTGTGTTGTGGATTTAGCTGTGATTAGCCATGGTTCTGTGTGTTGTGGATTTAGCTGTGATTAGCCATGGTTCTGTGTGTTGTGGATTTAGCTGTGATTAGCCATGGTTCTGTGTGTTGTGGATTTAGCTGTGATTAGCCATGGTTCTGTGTGTTGTGGATTTAGCTGTGATTAGCCATGGTTCTGTGTGTTGTGGATTTAGCTGTGATTAGCCATGGTTCTGTGTGTTGTGGATTTAGCTGTGATTAGCCATGGTTCTGTGTGTTGTGTATTTAGCTGTGATTAGCCATGGTTCTGTGTGTTGTGGATTTAGCTGTGATTAGCCATGGTTCTGTGTGTTGTGGATTTAGCTGTGATTAGCCATGGTTCTGTGTGTTGTGGATTTAGCTGTGATTAGCCATGGTTCTGTGTGTTGTGGATTTAGCTGTGATTAGCCATGGTTCTGTGTGTTGTGGATTTAGCTGTGATTAGCCATGGTTCTGTGTGTTGTGGATTTAGCTGTGATTAGCCATGGTTCTGTGTGTTGTGGATTTAGCTGTGATTGGCCATGGTTCTGTGTGTTGTGTATTTAGCTGTGATTAGCCATGGTTCTGTGTGTAGTGTATTTAGCTGTGATTAGCCATGGTTCTGTGTGTTGTAAAGGGCTGTGATAGTAAGTCGAAGGTGTAACTACCACCATGTTTCACAGAATACCAACCAATCATTGCGCCGCTGCAGCCATAGTACGGCCGCGAAGATCCGCCCATTATTACGCAGGAATGAGAAAGTAGTTCCTAGCCATATAGGTGTAGAAAATCACAACTCTTCATTTTCAGTTGGTCTTAGCACACAATGTAACTGTAGAAGAGTCAAGTTTTAAATAGGAAACATATTGAAAGTGTCTTTGGTCATTTTTTGAATGAGATGCTAATGGACTGATCAGAATCAATGATGTATGCTAAGCTATGCTAAAAGTGCTGCCGTCTGATACAAAAACGGTCAAAATCAACTATCTAACTCTAGGGGACTCGTAAAATTAGCCTATTTTCAAAAAAAGTGGAGTGTTCCTTTAAGGGTTAGTCATACAGTGAGCAGAAGTAAAAATCCACACGTGTTGATAATGTTAATGTTTTTATTTAGCGGCGTTTTACACTACTTCTGAATGTTGGCTAATAATATGCAGTTTTTACAACAATGCAACATTTGTGTTTCTCTCAACATGAACTGTGTCATCATGTGAATTACACTCGGTGCGACTTCTGGAAAATACAGTCAATTATTAAATTTGCTGTATTACTACAAAATGCATAGGATACATTGTGTTCATTACCCCCACCCACATTAACTTTGGGCTTAATGACTTATGCCATTCGTTAGTCTTGTTTGATGGGAAAAATATGAAATGTAGTTGCAATAAATGTGTCAAGAATCCGTACAGCTGGAGAAGCAGGATTATTATTCTGCTGTGCGGAACTGAGGAAGAACTGATGACAATAGCTTGAACTTCGGCTGCCCAATCAGCAGAAAGGGGCGCATAATTCATTTACATTACATTTACATTTATGCATTTAGCAGACGCTTTTATCCAAAGCGACTTACAACTTGGGGGTACAATAAGCGATTGGTCGTGAAGAGTCGAGTGAGCACAACAAGTGCCTGAAATACTTGGTCCGTGTACATTTCTCAGTGTAGCACAGGCTAGAGTAGGGCGGGAAAGAGGAGGAAAAGAGGAAAGGAATTTTTTTTTTTTTTTTTTTTTTTTTTTTTTTAGGAGGTTAAGTGCTCACGGAGGAGATGAGTTTTTAGTTGACTTTTGAATGTTGTCAACGAATCCGCGTTTCGGATGGCGGTGGGCAGATCATTCCACCAGCTGGGAACGTTGAATGAAAATGTTCTGGAAAGGGATTTTTTGCCTCTCTGTGAAGGTACCACAAGCCTTCTCTCCTTAGCTGAACGAAGGCTTCTGGTGGGGGTGTGGAGTCGTAGAATCGAGTCAAAGTATGCAGGAGCTGAGCGTGGTGGCTCTGTAGGCAAGCGTCAGCGACTTAAACTTGATGCGAGCAGCGAGTGGAGCCAGTGCAGTGAGATGAAGAGTGGTGTGACGTGGGTCCTTTTGGGCTCGTTGAAGACCAGACGTGCCGCTGCATTCTGGATCATTCGAAGTGTAATTCCTGCCCGATATTAAATAAAAGAAAAAACACTGAACAAATTATACACGGATTGAGAATGGAACGATTCCCCCAGTCCAAAACACTCATCAGATCTACACGAATCTCACAGGTGACCTTACTGATCTCAAGAAGGTGAATTCTCACTGAAAGGAGTTTGCACCTATGGTTAGATGAGTGTGTGTTCATACACAGAGACAGACACTGTGTTAGATGAGTGTGTGTTCATACACAGAGACAGACACTGTGTCAGATGAGTGTGTGTTCATACACAGAGACAGACACTGTGTCAGATGAGTGTGTGTTCATACACAGAGACAGAAACTGTCTCAGATGAGTGTGTGTTCATACAGAGACAGAAACTGTGTCAGATGAGTGTGTGTTCATACACAGAGACAGACACTGTGTTAGATGAGTGTGTGTTCATACAGAGACAGAAACTGTGTCAGATGAGTGTGTGTTCATACACAGAGACAGACACTGTGTCAGATGAGTGTGTGTTCATACACAGAGACAGAAACTGTGTCAGATGAGTGTGTGTTCATACACAGAGACAGAAACTGTGTCAGATGAGTGTGTGTTCATACACAGAGACAGACACTGTGTCAGATGAGTGTGTGTTCATACACAGAGACAGACACTGTGTTAGATGAGTGTGTGTTCATACACAGAGACAGACACTGTGTCAGATGAGTGTGTGTTCATACACAGAGACAGACACTGTGTCAGATGAGTGTGTGTTCATACACAGAGACAGAAACTGTGTCAGATGAGTGTGTGTTCATACACAGAGACAGAAACTGTGTCAAATGAGTGTGTGTTCATACACAGAGACAGACACTGTGTCAGATGAGTGTGTGTTCATACACAGAGACAGACACTGTGTTAGATGAGTGTGTGTTCATATACAGAGACAGACACTGTGTTAGATGAGTGTGTGTTCATACACAGAGACAGACACTGTGTTAGATGAGTGTGTGTTCATACACAGAGACAGACACTGTGTTAGATGAGTGTGTGTTCATACACAGAGACAGACACTGTGTTAGATGAGTGTGTGTTCATACACAGAGACAGACACTGTGTTAGATGAGTGTGTGTTCATATACAGAGACAGACACTGTGTTAGATGAGTGTGTGTTCATACACAGAGACAGACACTGTGTTAGATGAGTGTGTGTTCATACACAGAGACAGACACTGTGTCAGATGAGTGTGTGTTCATACACAGAGACAGACACTGTGTCAGATGAGTGTGTGTTCATACACAGAGACAGACACTGTGTTAGATGAGTGTGTGTTCATATACAGAGACAGACACTGTGTCAGATGAGTGTGTGTTCATACACAGAGACAGACACTGTGTTAGATGAGTGTGTGTTCATACACAGAGACAGACACTGTGTTAGATGAGTGTGTGTTCATACACAGAGACAGACACTGTGTTAGATGAGTGTGTGTTCATATACAGAGACAGACACTGTGTTAGATGAGTGTGTGTTCATACACAGAGACAGACACTGTGTTAGATGAGTGTGTGTTCATACACAGAGACAGACACTGTGTCAGATGAGTGTGTGTTCATACACAGAGACAGACACTGTGTCAGATGAGTGTGTGTTCATACACAGAGACAGACACTGTGTTAGATGAGTGTGTGTTCATATACAGAGACAGACACTGTGTTAGATGAGTGTGTGTTCATACACAGAGACAGACACTGTGTTAGATGAGTGTGTGTTCATACACAGAGACAGACACTGTGTTAGATGAGTGTGTGTTCATACACAGAGACAGACACTGTGTTAGATGAGTGTGTGTTCATATACAGAGACAGAAACTGTGTTAGATGAGTGTGTGTTCATACACAGAGACAGACACTGTGTTAGATGAGTGTGTGTTCATACACAGAGACAGAAACTGTGTTAGATGAGTGTGTGTTCATACACAGAGACAGAAACTGTGTCAGATGAGTGTGTGTTCATACACAGAGACAGACACTGTGTTAGATGAGTGTGTGTTCATACACAGAGACAGAAACTGTGTTAGATGAGTGTGTGTTCATACACAGAGACAGAAACTGTGTCAGATGAGTGTGTGTTCATACACAGAGACAGACACTGTGTCAGATGAGTGTGTGTTCATACACAGAGACAGAAACTGTGTCAGATGAGTGTGTGTTCATACACAGAGACAGAAACTGTGTCAGATGAGTGTGTGTTCATACACAGAGACAGACACTGTGTCAGATGAGTGTGTGTTCATACACAGAGACAGACACTGTGTCAGATGAGTGTGTGTTCATACACAGAGACAGACACTGTGTTAGATGAGTGTGTGTTCATACACAGAGACAGACACTGTGTTAGATGAGTGTGTGTTCATACACAGAGACAGACACTGTGTTAGATGAGTGTGTGTTCATACACAGAGACAGACACTGTGTTAGATGAGTGTGTGTTCATATACAGAGACAGACACTGTGTTAGATGAGTGTGTGTTCATACACAGAGACAGACACTGTGTTAGATGAGTGTGTGTTCATATACAGAGACAGACACTGTGTTAGATGAGTGTGTGTTCATACACAGAGACAGACACTGTGTTAGATGAGTGTGTGTTCATACACAGAGACAGACACTGTGTTAGATGAGTGTGTGTTCATACACAGAGACAGACACTGTGTTAGATGAGTGTGTGTTCATATACAGAGACAGAAACTGTGTTAGATGAGTGTGTGTTCATACACAGAGACAGACACTGTGTTAGATGAGTGTGTGTTCATACACAGAGACAGAAACTGTGTTAGATGAGTGTGTGTTAATACACAGAGACAGACACTGTGTTAGATGAGTGTGTTTATACACAGAGACAGACACTGTGTTAGATGAGTGTGTGTTCATACACAGAGACAGACACTGTGTTAGATGAGTGTGTGTTCATACACAGAGACAGACACTGTGTTAGATGAGTGTGTGTTCATACACAGAGACAGACACTGTGTTAGATGAGTGTGTGTTCATATACAGAGACAGAAACTGTGTTAGATGAGTGTGTGTTCATATACAGAGACAGAAACTGTGTCAGATGAGTGTGTGTTCATATACAGAGACAGACACTGTGTTAGATGAGTGTGTGTTCATATACAGAGACAGAAACTGTGTCAGATGAGTGTGTGTTCATACACAGAGACAGACACTGTGTTAGATGAGTGTGTGTTCATACACAGAGACAGAAACTGTGTTAGATGAGTGTGTGTTCATATACAGAGACAGACACTGTGTTAGATGAGTGTGTGTTCATATACAGAGACAGACACTGTGTTAGATGAGTGTGTGTTCATATACAGAGACAGAAACTGTGTCAGATGAGTGTGTGTTCATACACAGAGACAGACACTGTGTTAGATGAGTGTGTGTTCATACACAGAGACAGAAACTGTGTTAGATGAGTGTGTGTTCATACACAGAGACAGAAACTGTGTCAGATGAGTGTGTGTTCATACACAGAGACAGACACTGTGTCAGATGAGTGTGTGTTCATACACAGAGACAGAAACTGTGTCAGATGAGTGTGTGTTCATACACAGAGACAGAAACTGTGTCAGATGAGTGTGTGTTCATACACAGAGACAGACACTGTGTCAGATGAGTGTGTGTTCATACACAGAGACAGACACTGTGTCAGATGAGTGTGTGTTCATACACAGAGACAGACACTGTGTTAGATGAGTGTGTGTTCATACACAGAGACAGACACTGTGTTAGATGAGTGTGTGTTCATACACAGAGACAGACACTGTGTTAGATGAGTGTGTGTTCATACACAGAGACAGACACTGTGTTAGATGAGTGTGTGTTCATATACAGAGACAGACACTGTGTCAGATGAGTGTGTGTTCATACACAGAGACAGACACTGTGTTAGATGAGTGTGTGTTCATATACAGAGACAGACACTGTGTTAGATGAGTGTGTGTTCATACACAGAGACAGACACTGTGTTAGATGAGTGTGTGTTCATACACAGAGACAGACACTGTGTTAGATGAGTGTTTGTTCATACACAGAGACAGACACTGTGTTAGATGAGTGTGTGTTCATATACAGAGACAGAAACTGTGTTAGATGAGTGTGTGTTCATACACAGAGACAGACACTGTGTTAGATGAGTGTGTGTTCATACACAGAGACAGAAACTGTGTTAGATGAGTGTGTGTTAATACACAGAGACAGACACTGTGTTAGATGAGTGTGTGTTCATACACAGAGACAGACACTGTGTTAGATGAGTGTGTGTTCATACACAGAGACAGACACTGTGTCAGATGAGTGTGTGTTCATACACAGAGACAGACACTGTGTCAGATGAGTGTGTGTTCATACACAGAGACAGACACTGTGTTAGATGAGTGTGTGTTCATACACAGAGACAGAAACTGTGTTAGATGAGTGTGTGTTCATACACAGAGACAGACACTGTGTCAGATGAGTGTGTGTTCATACACAGAGACAGAAACTGTGTCAGATGAGTGTGTGTTCATACACAGAGACAGAAACTGTGTCAGATGAGTGTGTGTTCATACACAGAGACAGACACTGTGTCAGATGAGTGTGTGTTCATACACAGAGACAGACACTGTGTCAGATGAGTGTGTGTTCATACACAGAGACAGACACTGTGTCAGATGAGTGTGTGTTCATACACAGAGACAGACACTGTGTTAGATGAGTGTGTGTTCATATACAGAGACAGACACTGTGTTAGATGAGTGTGTGTTCATACACAGAGACAGAAACTGTGTCAGATGAGTGTGTGTTCATACACAGAGACAGAAACTGTGTTAGATGAGTGTGTGTTCATATACAGAGACAGAAACTGTGTCAGATGAGTGTGTGTTCATACACAGAGACAGAAACTGTGTTAGATGAGTGTGTGTTCATATACAGAGACAGAAACTGTGTCAGATGAGTGTGTGTTCATACACAGAGACAGACACTGTGTCAGATGAGTGTGTGTTCATATACAGAGACAGAAACTGTGTCAGATGAGTGTGTGTTCATACACAGAGACAGACACTGTGTCAGATGAGTGTGTGTTCATATACAGAGACAGACACTGTGTTAGATGAGTGTGTGTTCATACACAGAGACAGACACTGTGTCAGATGAGTGTGTGTTCATATACAGAGACAGACACTGTGTTAGATGAGTGTGTGTTCATACACAGACAGAAACTGTGTCAGATGAGTGTGTGTTCATATACAGAGACAGAAACTGTGTTAGATGAGTGTGTGTTCATACACAGAGACAGAAACTGTGTTAGATGAGTGTGTGTTCATATACAGAGACAGAAACTGTGTTAGATGAGTGTGTGTTCATACACAGAGACAGAAACTGTGTTAGATGAGTGCGTGTTCATACACAGAGACAGACACTGTGTTAGATGAGTGTGTGTTCATATACAGAGACAGACACTGCGTTCTCAAAGCATGTTTTTATTGTTTTGTATAAAGTCCTTGAGAACATCTGTCCACCGCTGGCTCTGGCTCCTCAGGGCTTCGCTGCAGCTTTCCTGGCGATGGTCCTCATCCCCTTCTTGTTGTGTTTCTTGGCAAAGCGCATGTTCCTCAGAAACTTGGGATCCACCTGTAACAGAAACACACACACGCATTACCTCCTGAACACACACACACACACACACACACACACACACACAGTGAAGGATGAACCATGAGACCCGTCAGCTGAGGGCTCGATTCAGCGGTGACTTGAGATTTGATTCAGTTTTATATCGGACTAAAGAAGAATCATCATCTGCAGCAGTAGTGTAATCAGCATCAGATGATGAGGAGTGTGTGTGCAGTCTGAACACACACACACTTTCTGCTGATGTTACCGCCTCAGGTGCAGATACCAGGGTTCTTGCAGGTTTCAGAAAGTCAAATTTAAGACCTTTTTAAGACATTTTAAGACCATAAAGATTGAAATTTAAGACCTATACGACGATTTACCAAAATTATATAAATCAAAGAAATAATTAAAAAAAGCAATGACATTAGTAACCCTCCACAGCCAACAATGTGCCAAATGCCCAAAACCTTAGGCCCAAAATGAAAATAGGCTAAAACAAACTTGCCCTCAAATAGAATAGATTACAAAACAGCATATTAATATCCTAATAGAGATTGAACAGGGGATGCTCTAGGGAGAAACTAGGGATGCACGATTTGGGGAAGATATCTAATTGCGATTATTCTGGTTAAAATGCAATTTTTTTAAAAAAGTGTAAAGTGTATGCATATAACATTTTATATATTAATGTTTATATATTAACGAGACTAATAATAATGATTATATTCAATAAATACAAATATTTAACAAAATTAGAAATATATTACAATAATATTTTAATTATTAAAAAAATAAAAATAGAGTATTTAAGAATAAATATAACAATATAATAATAATACTAATAAAATAACATTTATATTTTACAGAAACATTTTTACAAAAAAAAACCTGCTGGGTTACCTGTTAATATGCAGACAGCCTATGACTAAAAATCATTAGAAAGGTCTAAAGATTTATTGTAAAAAATAAAATAAAAAAAGAAAGAAATTCTGTGCTTTTTATCTGTGATATAAATTTCTTAAAGTCTATGTATTTAATATGCAATATGAGCCTCTTATGCATCCACTGTGGGGGGAAAATTGTACATTAGAGAAAAACATATGGGTTGTCATATACATTTATTTAGAGAGAAGTATTATTTTTCATATTTGTTACCCAAACTTTCATTCATACTGGAAGCCAGAGGGCGCCCTCGAGCAGAATCTCCACATTTCCCTCAGAGAAGTAATCACTCTAATGTGAAGCTAGCGATGTAGGATAAACTGAAGATAGAAACGCTTTGACTGATGAAACGAAGACAATAAACACGACTGCATCAAGATATGGTGTATTTGAGTTCTTCAAGCCTTCACTATTGTCATAATCATAAGGTGTGCAGTGCTGATTGAGTGCAGACTTTATCACTGTTTAGAATAATATAAAACAATGCATGTCTGCCTCATTCTGTCCAGAAAAATACAACGTTATTAAATGTAGACGTATTTTGCGGGCAGGTAATTGCACTTATCACGGGATTTGTAGTTTTATCACCGAGTACGTGTACCAACACCCCCAGAAAGAACTACAACACCCCCAGAAAGAACTACAACACCCCCAGAAAGAACTACAACACCCCCAGAATGAACTACAACACCCCCAGAATGAACTACAACACCCCCAGAAAGAACTACAACACACCCAGAATGAACTACAACACCCCCAGAATGAACTACAACACACCCAGAAAGAACTACAACACCCCCAGAAAGAACTACAACACACCCAGAATGAACTACAACACCCCCAGAATGAACTACAACACCCCCAGAAAGAACTACAACACCCCCAGAAAGAACTACAACACACCCAGAATGAACTACAACACCCCCAGAATGAACTACAACACCCCCAGAAAGAACTACAACACCCCCAGAAAGAACTACAACACACCCAGAATGAACTACAACACCCCCAGAAAGAACTACAACACCCCCAGAAAGAACTACAACACACCGATTGAACGCTCTGAGGGCGGAGCAGCAAACACTCTAGAGCTCCGCTTTCGCCATTCGATACTTTTTTGCTACAGTGTAACGTTAATAACTTTCTGCAGCCAGCATTTCTGGAAATGGACGAGGATAATACTTTTTTTTAAGACCTAACTAAATTAAATTTAAGACCTCGGGTGAAAATCTGGCCGTTTTTAAGACGTTTTAAGGCCTTAAATTTAAAAAATTTAATTTTAGACATTTTAAGACTTTTTAAGACCCCGCGGGAACCCTGAGATACTCTCCTCCATAGGGATGTAACATTACATCACATGAACCAGTGGAAGTGGAAAACACACACTCTGATGTAATCCTGAAGTGAGCATACAGGCGACGAGAAGAGTCTGACCGCTGACTTTAGGGATCTCCGGTGTTAAGACTCTTATGACTTAATATAACATGTCTCTCACTGAAATATGCAGTGGAAAACACATGAAAGATTGAAGTAAAAAATTATATTTGGACATTGGTGGCGCCATTTTGTTTGCGTTCTATGTCAATGATGTAGAATAGTTGCTCTCAGCAAACCACTGACCCGACGCTATTCTTACCACAACAACTCAAAACATGTCAGAGTTAAACAACCAACTGCATTTAACACACACACACACACACGACGCAGGAGCAGCGCACGCTCGTGCTTTCACATGTGTTTGCCGTGTAACGGATCTTATTTAGTAACAGAAAACACTTATTTTATTTAAAATCAAAAGTTTTCACTGAACATGGCTTGTCAGCATTTTAATTCTCTTTGTATACCATTTTACAGATACGTTTAAACGCACTACATTAAAACAACGTTTACTTAATTCATACCTTTAGATGATATATAACCTAGTACTTTAGATGATATATTGTGATGCTCACGCAAGTGGTAAAACAGGCTATAGATCGTTAAAACAAACATTTTAAATTAGAACTTCCAATACACAAAAACAGCCGACTCAGCTTCTTTCATTTTTAAATCTTTTCACAAGAACTCCTGCAGGTCATGAACTTTGTTTTTCCAGCTCTAAGAAAGGAGAAGAGCTGTCCATCAGTTCTCCTGCTCTACCCGAGGCCAACGACCTTTGACCCTAAACCTGAGAGGACTTCACATCACGCGCTTCTGTGGGCGAATCACTAGAGTTTCACATCGATACAGGTCAGATTTAATGTGGACATGACCCGATCACTGGCCTGCTGGAACACCGCTCCTGACTTCACACATTTTGCAGCAATTATTATTATAATTATTATTATTATTATACTCTACTCCACTACAGCGTTCTGTCATGTTCTGATCAGCTCCAGGCCTCGACATTAACTTGTGGATGTTCTGAAGAGTGAAAGAGTTTCTCTGGCCGGACCGGATGAGCAGATTAAAACATTAACAGATAATAACTCGAGAATCCCCAAAGCAAGAGAGATCCTGCTCATCAGTGGATGATGATGATGATGAAGATGATGAAGATGATGATGGGCTGGAACTATTAGACCAGAAATAAACATCTCCATTAAATGAACATTTAACCTCGATTGCGATTAATGAACGATTATTTTGCTCTTCTTTTTGCCCTCAGAGTTCACTGATAAGGTTCGTACTGTAAATATTTTCTACTATTAAAGGCAGGATGTTTTTTTCTAATGAAAGTGCATTTCTGTGTGTGTGAAATAAATTTTCACACACACAGAAATTTTTCAACTAAACATCGAAATACATCTAAATAATAAACTAAATTAACCATTTAAACTAAATTACTGATCAAATTATTGATCTAAAGCCCACACTGTCACTGTATGATACTTGAAATTTTTCCAGAATGGCTATACAGCTGAATAAAATTATGCTGCATTATTTTCCTGTTTAACACTGTAAAGCTGCTTTGAAACAATCTACATTGTTAAAAGCGCTATATAAATAAAGTTGACTTGACTTGAAACACTTCACTATCAGCAGCTCTAGTCTATGGGGCAGATTTCTGTTGCACATCAGATAGACACACAGAAGACCTACATTACATCTGAATGCATTAATGAGTGTGTGTGTGTGTGTGTGTCAGTCATAGCGTCTCTGCGCGTGATCTTCACGTGATGTGCGAGCTTCTGTCTGTGTTCGTGTGTCAATATATGAGGCATTAGCTCAACATACACACACATCTGATGCAGTCGCTCTGGCTGATGGAGACACACACACTTTACTAAAGGCTTATGATTTATGGCTTATATAAACACAGTTAGTCGACTAATCGCTTTAATGAACGCCAGCTAGTCGACTAGAACCGTCTTTAGCCGAGGCCGCCCTTCTCTGCACTGCATACACACCTTTAGCAGATTATATCCTCATCCTCTAATCAGAGCGAGTGATGTGTGGCCACACACACACTAACACACACACACACACACACACACACACACACACACACACACACACACACACTCACACTAACCCTTCTCTGCACTGCACACACACCTTTAGCAGATTATATCCTCATCCTCTAATCAGAGCGAGTGATGTGTGGCCGTCAGCTCTCCTGCGTTAGCTTTGGTCAGCATGGACTCTGAGCTGGTCAGACGAAGGGTTAGCACTAACACGCGCACTAACGCACACTAACGCACACTAACGCACACTAACGCACACTAACCAAAGCCTCTACTAGGGCTGTCACGATATCAGATTTTTCACACCACGGTTATTGTGGCCAACAAAAAAAAAAAATTCACGATATCGATATATATCGCGATATCTATGGAAATCTTGGGGGCGAAAGTTATCAAATTAATTGGTAACACTTTACAATTAGGTTGTATTAGTTAACATTAGTTAATGCATTAGTTAATGAATTAACCATGAACAACAGCTGTTCAGCATTAGTTAATCTTCTTTGTTAATGTTAGTTAATATAGAGCTGTTCATGGTTTGTTCATGTTAGTTCACAGTGCATTTTAGCAAGATTTTAATAATGCATTAGTAAATGTTGAAATTAACATTAGTTAACAATGAACTGCACTTATTAATCTTTGTTAATGTAACTAATGTTAATCCAGGAACCTTATTGTAAAGTGTTACCAATTAATTTTTACTTTGTTTATTTAGTTTTATTTTTTTACCCAACAAACATAATTGGATAATGATAAACAGGGTAATACTCTGTCACTAAACGATTGTCTTTGAAGCTCCAGGTATGAAATAACGAGAGAAAATACTGTCAAGTTCAACAGTATGATGAATAAATATTAACATAAATGTTATTGGCCATGACTAGATTGCAAATATAAGAATAGACATTGATTAATTATAAGAAAGTGAGACCGTGGACTGGCTCTGAGCGCCGCCTTCCTTCAGCACAGCTGCGAGAGTTATGGCCTTCACATCTGCTCACGTCATTCGTTTTCTCTGATCATAAATCTATCATATTGTGAAGATGCGCAGTTTGCGTAAGTAGGCTTTGGTGAATACTGTTTGTGCGCTGTCGGCGCGTTCTCCATGGCGCAACTGCAGTGGAGCGCGCTGTCTCTCACTGACGCTTCCCATCAGCTAAATGAGTTTTTTACACTTTGTAATCTCTGTAAATAGTTGCTTTAGTTTTTCAGTAACTGTTTATCCATTATAATTAGTAGTATATTGCAGTTTATTGCAGATTTATTTGAATGAAAAACTACTCTTTACAATAGCAAATGTTCTGAAATAAATGGCCTTTTTGAAATGACGCCTAGACTTTTCTTGACATAAAAGCTCACAGAAGCCACATTACTGAGAGAATCATCCTCATATTTGAATCATGACATGATTAGACATTCAGTTTTATATTTAAGTTATTTTCAGGCTCTTAACATTAAATTATAATATTTTTTTCCCTAAGTGAAAACAAAAAACAAAAAACGTGAGTCACTTACATGTATATTTACATGTATATTACTCTGTTCCCATATTACTTTGAGTTATTATGACTCTTGGGTAGCAATATTTCAAGTGTCTAGTTTAAAATAAGACCAGGTTTATGAATATAGACCATAGGGTTTAAGAGCTGCAGACATTTTCATTTGGGTATATCGTTTTCAAAGAATTCTCAAAAATGGGGCGCTTGTTAAGAGGTTAACAAGCAAAAATTGCCCCAAACTTTTTTTCTAAATTAACTTAATAAAGAAACAAAACAACAAATTTGACATTACAAACAAAGCTGAACCATTTTTATGGCTGCAACAGTGTGTAATAGAGAGGGAGGAAAAACACGGCTCAGTCAGACTCGGACACTGGAGTATTTACACATCATGTTCTCAGACCAGTCCTGATCATTTTAGATATTGGTTATCGTCAATACCGGTATATTGCGACACCCCTAGCCCCTTCACACACACACACACACACACACACAGGCCGGTCTGTAGCTCATGGCCTGGGACTCGAGCCCATGACGCAGTGAGAGGAGGATGAGCTCTTACCCCTTTCAGAGACTCATAGCGCTGGGATCGCGGCTTCTTGATGCCGTTCCTGTGCCACTTGCGAGCTGCACACACACACAGAGAGAGAGTTATTAAACATCCACTGTAACACACAGAATCATGAAACATCACCCACTGTAACACACCACTCAATCATTCATTCATTCAGACAAACTGCATCTCACACACACAAAGAATCATGAAACATCCACTGCATATATCTCACACACACTCAAACAGAGTTATTAAACATACACACACACTGTATCATCTCTCTCACACACACACACACACACACAGAGTTATTAAACATACACTATCACACATTCATTCAGACACACTACATCTCACACACAAAGAATCATGAAACATCCACTGCATATATATCTCACACACACTCAGAGTTATTAAACATACATACACACTGTATCATCTCTCACACACACACACAAACAGAGACTTATTAAACATACACTCACACACATTCAGACACACTACATCATCTCTCACACACAGAGTTATTAAACATACACCATCACCCATATTCAGACAGACAAACTGCACACACAAAGAGAGAATCATGAAACATACACTGCATCTCACACACACACACACACAGTTATTAAACATACACTGCATCATCTCACACACACACACACACACACACACACACACACAGTTATTAAACATACACTATCACACACACACTCATTCAGACACAAAATCATCTCACACACAAAGAATCATGAAACATCCACTGCATCTCACACACACACACACACACAGTTATTAAACATACACTATCACACACACACTCATTCAGACACAAAATCATCTCACACACACAAAGAATCATGAAACATCCACTGCATCTCTCTCACACACACACACACACACACACACACACACACACACACACACACACTCGACCGGGAACTTACACTGGTTGTGTGTGGTGTGGTTCTTCGACTTGGCCATGTCTGATCACTGATCACTGTCTGCTGACAGAAAAACACCACAGTTTAGAACAACAGAAGAAGAAGAAGTTAATCAGCCCTGCAGGACACACGCTAGCCGAGCTCCCTCAGAGCGCTATGCTAACGGCTAACACACACTATAAACTCCACCATCCGCGCGCGCCCGGGCTCAATACTGCGCGCGCGCTGCTCGTGAAGCGCCACCGGACACGAGACTCAACCGATGGTTCAACACCAGCTCGAGTTTACCGAGGATTCATTCAGATTTCATTTCGATACGGAGACAAACTCAACACCTACCACTCGAAGCGCAGGACAACCGGAAGAGAGAGAGACCGCGGTGCACTGTGGGAGATAAGAGTCCCCGTCTCCGGATGTGCAGCGCGGGAAACACATGTAAACAAACACATCCTTAAACAAACAAATCTAAAACTATGGAATCGCATTTTCGCCACATAAGAAAAACAAACATGCTTTTGTAATTCATAATTATGACAAATGATGACATACTAAGTCGAAACGTCATAAATATGACATGAAAAAGTGGATACAAAAGTCATAATTTTGACGTTTTACTTATAATTTCGACTTTTTAATTGTATGTGCCAGAAATTGGAATATAACTTTTTTTATATTGTATTATTTAAATATTATGCTACGATACTAGAGTATTGAAATTGAGCCACATCGTCCAATAATAATAATAATAATAATAATAAAAGTCTCACACAAACACTGACTAAAAATGTCATAATTCCGACTTTATCTCACCATTTTCCACTTTTTAATGCCAAAATATAATTAGTTTTTCTTATGTGCCGGAAATATAATATAGCTTTTAAACAAGTCCGGGTTTGAACCATATTATGCTACTAGTGTACAGTTACTACAGTTATTGACATTGACATGAGCCACATTGTCCAGTAATAATAATAATAATAACAATAATGAAACCCTCACACAAACATAAAATGAAATATAGTCATATAGCCATAATAACTGTGATTGTGAATCTGGTTACCATGGTAACCGCCACACGTGATGCAGTAGCGCGCGGTGTCCAGCAGAGGGCGGTAAACACACGTCAGATCCGCTAATGGAGCAGAGATCTCCCAGCTCCCATTCAGTGATGGCTTCATATGTACAATGTGTCCCATAATGCAGAGATGAAGGCAACACGTGTGTATTCCTCAGCACTGAGAGAGAGAGAGAGAGAGAGAGAGAGAGAGAGAGACAGAGAGAGAGAGAGAGAACCCATGATGTCCGGCGTACTGGATATTGTGTTAAATTCATGTTCCTTCATCTCTTCTCTGATGACGAGGGCGGAGCCACCTGTCACTCACATGAGATCCACCAATAGCAAACCACAACCGTCCAATCAGTTCCCCTCAGACACACTCAAGCCCCGCCTACATTTGTTCTTGTTTGCGCTTCACTCACACTAGAGGAGGAGAGACACCAGCGGGACTTCACTCTCATGATGAGGTCAAGAGGTCACACCTAAAGCAGCGACTGATCTTTCCTTCTGTGCTCTGTCAGAAGCGTTTAGGGGCGGGGCTTGGGTCTCTGCTTCAGCTGTTATGATTGGATGTTTAGGATGGAGATCATAATGAGCTCTGCAGCATCAGCGGCCCTTTAACAGATCAACTGTGTGAAGAGTTCAGCTCATGGCACACACGCGTGTTCCTCACATGTGTGAGTCCATCAGTCACTGACTCAGGCATGTTTAGGAACGGAGGTCACATGGGTCATGCACTGGTGAAGGATGATGGGTAATCGCTTCTCATCTGAGCTGCCACATCAGTGCCACAATAAACATCAGCACTTAGACTGACCTAACCCTAGCACAAAGACCCGAGGTAAATGGCTCCAGCTAGCCTAGCTTAGCACAAAGACTAGAGGTAAATGGCTCCACCTAGCCTACTGCTCAATAAGTGACGAAATAACGGCAACATTTTCCTATTTACATGTTGTGATGTGTATAGTTACATCGTGTTCTAAGACCGACGGAAAATGAAAAGTTGCGACTTTATAGACCGATATGGCTAGGAACCTTTGTCTTATTCCTGCGTAATAATCAAGAGCTGTGAGCCGTCCTATGGGTGCAGCGGCGCAATGATATTACACAGCGCCTGAAAATAGGCTAACTTCAGTCAACATAACCAATGTGACGCACACAGAGCGTGCTGGGGACTATTTTCAGGAGCTGCTTAATATCTTATTGATCTCTATTTAATCACTTATTGAGCAGTAGGCTAGCTGGAGCCATTTACCTCCAGTCTTTGTGCTAAGCTAGGCTAGCTGGAGCCATTTACCTCCAGTCTTTGTGCTAAGCTAGGCTAGCTGGAGCCATTTACCTCAAGTCTTTGTGCTAAGCTAGGTTAGCTGGAGCCATTTACCTCAAGTCTTTGTGCTAAGCTAGGCTAGCTGGAGCCGTTTACCTCCAGTCTTTGTGCTAAGCTAGGCTAGCTGGAGCCGTTTACCTCCAGTCTTTGTGCTAAGCTAGGCTAGCAGTGTGTGCGTCAGACAGAGTTATGGCACGAGATGATGGTGTGTATGGACTGATCTAACTCTGGGGGATACGGGGAATAAGATAAAGTCACAAAGAGTCGGCGTGTTCATTTAAGTTAACATTATGCATGTCACACACTCTTACAAATACATGCTCTTTATTGGCACACTCACACACACACACACACACACACACACACACACACACACACACTCACACACACACACACACACACACACACACACACACACACACACACACACACACACACACACACACACACACACACACACACACACACACACACACACTCACACACACACACTCACTGGTGAGTGTGTAGTCCTCTATGTCTGCTGGTGCTGTATAATGAATGAAAGAACAAACACACTGCGTCTGCACATCTGGCTTCTGTTAAAGGGATGAGTGTGTGTGCTGGGGCTCATGTTTCAGAATGTGTGTGTGTGTGTGTGTCAGTGTGTGTGTGTGTGCTGTGGCTCGGGGAGCGATCCGTCTGAGGCGGAGGAGGAGGCGGCTCGACGGGACATTTGGATGTCATTACAGCGAAGGCTGATCTGTAATCAGTGCCTCAGGCTTCCTCTCTCTGCTGAACGGAGCACTCACAGCCAATCAGAAGAGCGTGTGGGCGGAGTCTCTCTGCTGAACGGAGCACTCACAGCCAATCAGAAGAGCGTGTGGGCGGAGTCTCTCTGCTGAACGGAGCACTCACAACCAATCAGAAGAGCGTGTGGGCGGAGTCTCTCTGCAGGACCAAATCACTCACTCACAACCAAATCAATCCAAACTCACAGCCAATCAGAAGAGCGTGTGGGCGGAGTCTCTCTGCAGGCGCACTCACAACCAAATCAATCCAAACTCACAGCCAATCAGAAGAGCGTGTGGGCGGAGTCTCTCTGCAGGACCAAATCACTCACTCACAACCAAATCAATCCAAACTCACAGCCAATCAGAAGAGTGTGTGGGCGGAGTCTCTCTGCTGAACGGAGCACTCACAACCAATCAATCCAAACTCACAGCCAATCAGAAGAACCGTGGGCGGAGTCTCTGCAGGCGCACTCGCAACCAAATCAATCCAAATTAACAGCCAATCAGAAGAGCCGTGGGCGGAGTCTTAATGACTGGACTGCTCATCTGTTCTCCATCAGGCGGTGAAGCCACAGGAAGTGCTGGAGCGGCCATCTTACTCTCCTCTACCAGCAGAGGGCATCACTGACACACTGAGCTAATGACACACGATCTGCAGTCTCAGTCTCACAGGATCAGCTTTACCAGATCTGTGTGTAAATTAATAGTTACTCAGATGATATCTGTCATGTTTATGGTCTTTTCGGAGAGGATGAGTCATATAATGAAATGGTTAATGTGTGTGTGTGTCTACTGCCGAATAATAATATTCATTATGAACGTGTATCTGTGTTTAGCTGCAGAAATTGATTTGATTAGCTTATACAATATTAATACAAGCCTCTATATTGCACTATATTGTATTACAATTCAAACTTTGCCATTATCTCGGAAATAAAGCTGTCAGAGTTATGATGTGTGTATTATTTCCTGATTGAGCAACGTCTATTTCAGACTCTTAAAGACTGTTTACCGTTTCCATATGAGTATAAGTATTCCATATAAGTGTTATGTAATGCTGTGTTGTTGAATTAAATATTTATTTTACATAATTAACTGCTTCAAAATGCCTGCTGTTTACAAAATCATTGTTGGAACATTTGCAGTTCGCCTACTGTATGAATAAACACAATAATACAGCACAACATAAACACAACAGCGATGTCAGGTTACAGGCATAAATCTTTATTCTGATTTCAGAATGTGCGCTTTGACAGTTGTGATGCGCAGAATTGTCTCTGCCCACTGCAAAAAATGCTTTTCTTACTTAGTATTTTTGTCTTGTTTTCAGTCCAAATATCTAAAAAATCTTACATTAAGAAGCATTTACTAGACAAGCAAAAGTTTTGGTCTTGTTTTGGGGGAAAATAACTCAAAATTAAGTGAGTTTTTGCTTAAAATAAGCAAAATAATCTGCCAATGGGGTAAGCAAAATAATCTTAATTCAAACAGAAAACAAGATTATTTTGTTTACCCCATTGGCAGATTATTTAGCTCATTTTAAGCAAAAGCGCACTTAATTTTGAGTTATTCCCCCCCAAAACAAGGCAAAAAAATTTATTTGGCTAGTAAATGCTTCTTGTTTTGAGAATTTTTAGATGTTTGGACCAGAAACAAGACATAAAAACTAAGTAAGAAAAGCATTTTTTGCAGTGCACTGTAATGAATATGAACGTAACTTTTTAATAAGCAGGGAAATTCCTGACTATAAACGAATAACCGTTTCTCAGGATGTTTGTGTTGTAAGAATGTACGGGGAGACTTCAGATATAGAAACGGTGTCTCTTAGGCAATGTTTCCTCAGTAAATCATTAATGTCCTGTTCATTATAGAACGCGTGAGCTGACGACGGAACCAAACTGAACTCACACCAGATGAGAAACAGCTTCAGTGCGGACGAGAAACATGTGCAGTTTGATGAAGACTAAAGAAGCGCTGCAGTGGCACAGATCCATCGCTTCATTGAGTGACCTGGTTAAGCGACTTGTGTTGTACTGTATGATTGTGTAACACACGAGACGTTCCTGTGTTGTGACACCAGTGGAGAGCAGAATCAGTTTAACCCTTCACGCGAGGCTGGCTGTTATCAGGCCTGAGACACAAGCAGCAGACGTGGCCATGGGAGGCATTCAAGGCAGTACAATCAGAGTAATTAAGTTATGTAAGGTGCGGCTGATGACTCATGCTCTTTGTCACACACACACACACACACACACACACACACACACACACACACACACACACACACACACACACACACACACACACACACACACACACACACATAGTATTTTTAACCCAGCTTTATTGAGCAATCCCTGCACCACTCCCAGTTCCAGCTCGCAGCCGCTGACCTGCTTTTCCTCTGATAAGAGCGAGGCCGTTCGGACCCGATGACCGCTCAAAGACCTTCCACACCTCCACGGTCCACGTTCCTCCATCTGACCACGTCTTTGATGAAAGCTGCACTTCATTCATCAAACACACACACACACACACACACACACACACACACAGATAACAGCGTGGGCGAGACGGGAAACGGGTTCAGACTGGTTTGATCATACCTCCCTAGAGCGATTCTCAGAACCTCATAGAAAATATGACTTCAGGTTAAGAAGTGGGGATCAGTTTTTGAGCTCCAGCACAAGTTCCTGCCCGTCTGAGTTAGAGAAGCCTCCACACGGCCCATCTGAGAGCCAATGAGATGATGCGGAAGACGAGGGGGCGGAGCACTTCCTGTGGAGCAGACGTGAAAACACACACCTCACAACACACACACACACCAGGCCATGTGTGCCCCAAGCCTCAGATAGTATCTGAACATCTGGAGCGCCTCTTGTCAAAAGCTTTCGCCATTATTCACACACACACACACACACACACACACACACATTCACACACACACACACACACACACACACACACACACACACACACACACACACACACACACACACACACACACACACACACACACACACACACACACACACACACACACACACCAGGTGACACTGGGATATCACGCTGTCAGAGAAACAGGGGCAGCGCTGTCTCTAATATTAGAGAAGTATTAATACAATAAAGTAGAGATGTACCCACTGAGGGTTCTTCTGAGAGGGTTCCATACTTACCCAGTTCATTGGTTACATGAAGAATTGCCCATATTTTTTGTATTAGAAGTTTTTTTAAAAGTCTGTTTAAATGTTTAAATATGCTCTCATTTGCATACACATCCAGAACAAACAGGTGACCCTTGACCTCAACAGCAGTCCTGCGCCTCATGTGTATATCTGAGCCAATAACCAACAACACATCTTATGGGTCAAACATCATCTGAATATTAAGATCATGTTCAATGAAGATATTTTCTACCGTAAATATATCATAAATGTATTATTATTAGTGATATGCATTGCTAAGGACTTCATCTGGACAACTTTAAAGGAGATTTTCTCAATATTTAGATTGTTTTGCACCGTCAGATTTTATTATCAAATATTGTCCTAATAAACCACACATCAGTGATGATTATTCAGATTCAGAATAATCAGACTGGTTTTGTGGTCCGGGGTTATACACTCACCTAAAGGATTATTAGCAACACACACTAATACTGTGTTTGACCCCTTTGGCCTTCAGAACTGCCTTAATTCTACGTGGCATTGACTCAACAAGCTGCTGAAAGCATTCTTTAGAAATGTTGCCCATATTGATAGGAGAGCATCTGCAGTTGATGGAGATTTGTGGGATGCACATCCAGGGCACGAAGCTCCCGTTCCACCACATCCCAAAGATGCTCTATTGGGTTGAGATCTGGTGACTGTGGGGCCATTTTAGTCCAGTGAACTCATTGTCATGTTCAAGAAACCAGTTTGAAATGATTGGAGCTTTGTGACGGTTCATTATCCTGCTGGAAGTAGCCATCAGAGGATGGGGACATGGTGCTCATAAAGGGATGGACATGGGCAGAAACAATGCTCAGGTAGGCCGTGGCATTTAAACCATGCCCAATTGGCACTAAGGGGCCTAAAGTGTGCCAAGAAAACATCCCCCACACCATTACACCACCACCACCAGCCTGCACAGTGGGAACAAGGCATGATGGATCCATGTTCTCATTCTGTTTACGCCAAATTCTGACTCTACCATCTGAATGTCTCAACAGAAATACAGACTCATCAGACCAGGCTACATTTTTACAGTCTTCAACTGTCCAATTTTGGTGAGCTGGTGCAAATTGTCGCCTCTTTTTCCTCTTTGTAGTGGAGATGAGTGGTACCCGGTGGGGTCTTCTGCTGTTGTAGCCCATCCGCCTCAAGGTTGTGTGTGTTGTGGCTTCACAAATGCTTTGCTGCAGACCTCGGTTGTAACGAGTGGTTATTTCAGTCAAAGTTGCTCTTCTATCAGCTTGAATCAGTCGGCCCATTCTCCTCTGACCTCTAGCATCAACAAGGCATTTTCTCCCACAGGACTGCCGCACACTGGATGCTTTTCCCTTTTCACACCATTCTTTGTAAACCCTAGAAATGGTTGTGTGTGAAAATCCCAGTAACTGAGCAGATTGTGAAATACTCAGACCGGCCCGTCTGGCACCAACAACCATGCCACGCTCAAAATTGCTTAAATCTCCTTTCTTTCCCATTCCGACATTCAGTGTGGAGTTCAGGAGATTGACTTGACCAGGACCACACCCCTAAATGCATTGAAGACACTGCCATGTGATTGGTTGATTAGATAATTGCATTAATGAGGAATTGAACAGGTGTTCCTAATAATCCTTTAGGTGAGTGTATGTCTGAACACTGGATAAAGTTCAAAACTCTTCTTTGATTTCATGGACAGCAGATATTCAGTTAGACTGGCAGCTCAACGCCAGCGAGGCGTGACGATACGATCAAGAACTCGTCAAATGTGATTCAACTTGTCTTGGCGGTGAGAGTTTTTGCTTGGCTGGCTTCCTAAACATTTGAGCAATGCAGGAAAACCCCTGCTCAACTGTACCAGGACCACACAGGAAGTACAGTGAAGAAACCCCAGAATAAGGAACAGCGGGTTGTTGAGGGATTACTGGTGTCATTGTAAAACTGGAAGCTGGTATTTCCAGTAAGCCTTCCGACTTTCAGGGAATCGTGTTTTCTTGGAGTCCTTCGGCTCAGAGTTACAGCTGTGGTTGTTTTGAACTGGATCGGGTCCACTTGTACTGTAGAGAAGAAGAAGAGAGAGAGATCTCCAGGAAGGAGGAGAGAGAGAGAGATCTCCAGGAAGGAGAGAGAGATCTCCAGGAAGGAGGAGAGAGAGAGATCTCCAGGAAGGAGGAGAGAGAGAGATCTCCAGGAAGGAGAGAGAGATCTCCAGGAAGGAGAGAGAGATCTCCAGGAAGGAGAGAGAGATCTCCAGGAAGGAGAAGAGAGAGATCTCCAGGAAGGAGAAGAGAGAGATCTCCAGGAAGGAGAAGAGAGAGATCTCCAGGAAGGAGGAGAGAGAGAGAGATCTCCAGTACCCCTTTTCCACCAAGGCAGTGCTAGAGCTAATTCAGAGCCAGAGCTAGTCCCAGTTCATAGTTGGTTCGACTGAGGAGCTTCTAAGAACCGTTTGCTTTTCCACCTGCTGAGAGCCACAACAGAGCCATGTCTTACATCACTGTATACGTCTCATCTTTCTCAGCAACGCTAGCGAGGCAGCGGCAGTGTTGCCATGTATGTGATTTTGCCGCGGTCTGTTTTTTCATGTCCGCGGGATGAAGCGACCCCAGTTATGTGATATTTAGCCCCATATTGCGAATTTTAGTAGGCAACCATGCCAAAAAACACATATCTTACCCCCAAATGTGATTTTTACTGGGGAATCCCCCCTGGAACGCGATTGGGCTTGTTTTGAGTAGCAATTGGGCGGGTTTGTTGTGAAAACCTGGCAACCCTTGGCAGCGGGAAACACACACACACCAGGCTTGTTCGAGACGCATCGTCACTGCGCAGACCGATCCACGTATGATATAAAAAAAACGCATGAGTGAATCAAAAGCATAAGGAGTCATATGCTCTCGCTGGACTCGGTCTCGCTGGATCGGTCTCTGCACAGCACCGCTGCGAACAAGCCTTCCATCAACAATGCAAACGTTGCGTTTCTATTCATTCACATGGCTTTACGATCCTACATCGGCATCAAAACACAACGCAAACACAGCGAATCCAACGCATTCATGTAGTTCGCCGTAATTTGTTATAGACGGAGATTACAAACGAACAGCAGTTGTTAGCTCCATTAGCTGCTATTTCAAACATGGCGGATCTCAAGTTTGTGTTGGTCTTGTTGACCCCGCCCCCAGCGCCTGACGTAATCGGTTCTTACTTCTAGCCCTGTTCTAGCCCAGCAATGTTTTGGTGCTACTTAAGAACCACTTTTCCTGGCTCGGAGCTGGGGCTTTGTGTGTGGAAACACAAAGAACCGATTTGAAACTAGGCTCTGGCTCCGATCTAGCTCTGGCTCTGCTTTGGTGGAAAAGGGGTACAGGAAGGAGAGAGAGATCTCCAGGAAGGAGAGAGAGAGAGAGAGAGATCTCCAGGAAGGAGGAGAGAGATCTCCAGGAAGGAGAGAGAGAGAGAGATCTCCAGGAAGGAGAGAGAGATCTCCAGGAAGGAGGAGAGAGAGAGAGAGATCTCCAGGAAGGAGGAGAGAGATCTCCAGGAAGGAGAGAGAGAGAGAGATCTCCAGGAAGGAGGAGAGAGAGATCTGTGGAGTGACTCAGTGGTGACAGAAACTCTAGATTACAGGGTTTAGGCCTGTACTTCCCTTCACACAACAAGCGGCGCCCACGCGGGGTGTGTGTGCGTGTGTGTGTGTGTGTGTGTGTGTGTGTGTGTGTGTGTGTGTGTGTGTGCGCGTGTGTGTGTGTGTGGGCTCTGACAGCTCTAAAAATGGAGCCCTGGTTTCCCGAACACGAGCTGAAGAACAGGATCTGACCTTATCCGCTTGAGATTGTTTCTCAGGTGAGAGACTCGAGAGTCTAATGGCCTTTACAATATTAATGCCTTCAACCAAAACTGACCTCTAACGGCTCGAGCAGGAAAAGAAATTGTCCACTCATTTATTCACCCTTTTTGTTGTTTGTCTTGATTTCTTAGTCATGGAACACACAAGCAGACGATTATAAAGAAATAAAAGCATTATTTCAGTGTCCTGTTACACATGTACTTACTACAGTAATAACAGTAAAGTGTGCATAATCACATGCTACTATCCCTCAGTCTAACCCTAAAGTACATACATGTAGTTAATATTACTCAACACTTACATATATAATTAACCCTTGTGTAACCCTTTGTTTTAAGCTGGAGTTGTTACAGTGTAATTACACAAATAAGTACTGAGAAATATTAAGGAACTGCATGTACGTACTCTACGGTTAGGGTTTGGTTTAGGGTTAGTTGTGTGTAATTATGCATCATTTACTGTTAGTAAGTACATGTGGTGTGTAACTACGTCACTTCATGAAAATGTGTTTCGTCCACCACTGATGATCTGATGTTATTACCTGGAATCAACAGAACCTGTGCTGGACTTTCCATTGTGGAAGTGACCAGAGGAAGTGGATCTGAGGTCAGTCACTCACTCCTTCACTGCTCGTTCTCAACTACACTTTAATAAAGCACAACAACGTCATTTCCACAACACAGTAACCCTACTCTGCCAAATATCAATAATTATGGGGATCGATTGTCATAAATTCCAATGAGTTAATATGTTCAGCAATGAGTATATACACGATCAGGTGAAGTGAATAACACTGATGATCTGGGTGGGATATATTAGGCAGCAAGTGAACATGTTGTCCTCAGAGTTGATGTGTTAGAAGCAGGAAAAATGGGCAAGAGTAAAGATTTGAGCGAGTTTGACAAGGACCAGATTGTGACGGCTAGACGACTGGGTCAGAGCATCTCCAGAACTGCAGCTCTTGTGGGCTGTTCCCGGTCTGCAGTGGCCAGTCTCTATCAAAAGTGGAGGACCAGTGGAGAACCGGCCACAGGGTCATGAAGGACCAGTGGAGAACCGGCCACAGGGTCATGAAGGACCAGTGGAGAACCGGCCACAGGGTCATGAAGGACCAGTGGAGAACCGGCCACAGGGTCATGGAGGACCAGAGGAGAACCGGCCACAGGGTCATGAAGGACCAGTGGAGAACCGGCCACAGGGTCATGGAGGACCAGTGGAGAACCGGCCACAGGGTCATGAAGGACCAGTGGAGAACCGGCCACAGGGTCATGAAGGACCAGTGGAGAACCGGCCACAGGGTCATGAAGGACCAGTGGAGAACCGGCCACAGGGTCATGGAGGACCAGTGGAGAACCGGCCACAGGGTCATGGAGGACCAGAGGAGAACCGGCCACAGGGTCATGAAGGACCAGTGGAGAACCGGCCACAGGGTCATGGAGGACCAGTGGAGAACCGGCCACAGGGTCATGAAGGACCAGTGGAGAACCGGCCACAGGGTCATGAAGGACCAGTGGAGAACCGGCCACAGGGTCATGAAGGACCAGTGGAGAACCGGCCACAGGGTCATGAAGGACCAGTGGAGAACCGGCCACAGGGTCATGAAGGACCAGTGGAGAACCGGCCACAGGGTCATGAAGGACCAGTGGAGAACCGGCCACAGGGTCATGAAGGACCAGTGGAGAACCGGCCACAGGGTCATGGAGGACCAGTGGAGAACCGGCCACAGGGTCATGGAGGACCAGTGGAGAACCGGCCACAGGGTCATGAAGGACCAGTGGAGAACCGGCCACAGGGTCATGGAGGACCAGTGGAGAACCGGCCACAGGGTCATGGAGGACCAGAGGAGAACCGTCCACAGGGTCATGAAGGACCAGTGGAGAACCGGCCACAGGGTCATGGAGGACCAGTGGAGAACCGGCCACAGGGTCATGAAGGACCAGTGGAGAACCGGCCACAGGGTCATGAAGGACCAGTGGAGAACCGGCCACAGGGTCATGAAGGACCAGTGGAGAACCGGCCACAGGGTCATGAAGGACCAGTGGAGAACCGGCCACAGGGTCATGGAGGACCAGTGGAGAACCGGCCACAGGGTCATGGAGGACCAGAGGAGAACCGGCCACAGGGTCATGAAGGACCAGTGGAGAACCGGCCACAGGGTCATGGAGGACCAGTGGAGAACCGGCCACAGGGTCATGAAGGACCAGTGGAGAACCGGCCACAGGGTCATGAAGGACCAGTGGAGAACCGGCCACAGGGTCATGAAGGACCAGTGGAGAACCGGCCACAGGGTCATGAAGGACCAGTGGAGAACCGGCCACAGGGTCATGGAGGACCAGTGGAGAACCGGCCACAGGGTCATGGAGGACCAGTGGAGAACCGGCCACAGGGTCATGGAGGACCAGTGGAGAACCGGCCACAGGGTCATGAAGGACCAGTGGAGAACCGGCCACAGGGTCATGAAGGACCAGTGGAGAACCGGCCACAGGGTCATGAAGGACCAGTGGAGAACCGGCCACAGGGTCATGGAGGACCAGTGGAGAACCGGCCACAGGGTCATGGAGGACCAGAGGAGAACCGGCCACAGGGTCATGAAGGACCAGTGGAGAACCGGCCACAGGGTCATGGAGGACCAGTGGAGAACCGGCCACAGGGTCATGAAGGACCAGTGGAGAACCGGCCACAGGGTCATGAAGGACCAGTGGAGAACCGGCCACAGGGTCATGAAGGACCAGTGGAGAACCGGCCACAGGGTCATGAAGGACCAGTGGAGAACCGGCCACAGGGTCATGGAGGACCAGTGGAGAACCGGCCACAGGGTCATGGAGGACCAGTGGAGAACCGGCCACAGGGTCATGAAGGACCAGTGGAGAACCGGCCACAGGGTCATGGAGGACCAGTGGAGAACCGGCCACAGGGTCATGGAGGACCAGAGGAGAACCGGCCACAGGGTCATGAAGGACCAGTGGAGAACCGGCCACAGGGTCATGGAGGACCAGTGGAGAACCGGCCACAGGGTCATGAAGGACCAGTGGAGAACCGGCCACAGGGTCATGAAGGACCAGTGGAGAACCGGCCACAGGGTCATGAAGGACCAGTGGAGAACCGGCCACAGGGTCATGAAGGACCAGTGGAGAACCGGCCACAGGGTCATGGAGGACCAGTGGAGAACCGGCCACAGGGTCATGGAGGACCAGAGGAGAACCGGCCACAGGGTCATGAAGGACCAGTGGAGAACCGGCCACAGGGTCATGGAGGACCAGTGGAGAACCGGCCACAGGGTCATGAAGGACCAGTGGAGAACCGGCCACAGGGTCATGAAGGACCAGTGGAGAACCGGCCACAGGGTCATGAAGGACCAGTGGAGAACCGGCCACAGGGTCATGAAGGACCAGTGGAGAACCGGCCACAGGGTCATGGAGGACCAGTGGAGAACCGGCCACAGGGTCATGAAGGACCAGTGGAGAACCGGCCACAGGGTCATGGAGGACCAGTGGAGAACCGGCCACAGGGTCATGGAGGACCAGTGGAGAACCGGCCACAGGGTCATGAAGGACCAGTGGAGAACCGGCCACAGGGTCATGAAGGACCAGTGGAGAACCGGCCACAGGGTCATGAAGGACCAGTGGAGAACCGGCCACAGGGTCATGAAGGACCAGTGGAGAACCGGCCACAGGGTCATGAAGGACCAGTGGAGAGCCGGCCACAGGGTCATGAAGGACCAGTGGAGAACCGGCCACAGGGTCATGAAGGACCAGTGGAGAACCGGCCACAGGGTCATGAAGGACCAGTGGAGAACCGGCCACAGGGTCATGAAGGACCAGAGGAGAACCGGCCACAGGGTCATGAAGGACCAGTGGAGAACCGGCCACAGGGTCATGAAGGACCAGTGGAGAACCGGCCACAGGGTCATGGAGGACCAGTGGAGAACCGGCCACAGGGTCATGGAGGACCAGTGGAGAACCGGCCACAGGGTCATGGAGGACCAGTGGAGAACCAGCCACAGGGTCATGGAGGACCAGTGGAGAACCGGCCACAGGGTCATGAAGGACCAGTGGAGAACCGGCCACAGGGTCATGGAGGACCAGTGGAGAACCGGCCACAGGGTCATGGAGGACCAGTGGAGAACCGGCCACAGGGTCATGGAGGACCAGTGGAGAACCGGCCACAGGGTCATGAAGGACCAGAGGAGAACCGGCCACAGGGTCATGAAGGACCAGTGGAGAACCGGCCACAGGGTCATGAAGGACCAGTGGAGAACCGGCCACAGGGTCATGGAGGACCAGTGGAGAACCGGCCACAGGGTCATGAAGGACCAGTGGAGAACCAGCCACAGGGTCATGGAGGACCAGTGGAGAACCGGCCACAGGGTCATGGAGGACCAGTGGAGAACCGGCCACAGGGTCATGGAGGACCAGTGGAGAACCAGCCACAGGGTCATGGAGGACCAGTGGAGAACCGGCCACAGGGTCATGAAGGACCAGTTGGAGAACCGGCCACAGGGTCATGAAGGACCAGTGGAGAACCGGCCACAGGGTCATGGAGGACCAGTGGAGAACCGGCCACAGGGTCATGAAGGACCAGTGGAGAACCAGCCACAGGGTCATGGAGGACCAGTGGAGAACCGGCCACAGGGTCATGGAGGACCAGTGGAGAACCGGCCACAGGGTCATGGAGGACCAGTGGAGAACCAGCCACAGGGTCATGGAGGACCAGTGGAGAACCGGCCACAGGGTCATGAAGGACCAGTTGGAGAACCGGCCACAGGGTCATGAAGGACCAGTGGAGAACCGGCCACAGGGTCATGGAGGACCAGTGGAGAACCGGCCACAGGGTCATGGAGGACCAGTGGAGAACCGGCCACAGGGTCATGGAGGATCAGTGGAGAACCGGCCACAGGGTCATGGAGGACCAGTGGAGAACCGGCCACAGGGTCATGAAGAACCAGTGGAGAACCGGCCACAGGGTCATGAAGAACCAGTGGAGAACCGGCCACAGGGTCATGAAGGACCAGTTGGAGAACCGGCCACAGGGTCATGGAGGACCAGTGGAGAACCGGCCACAGGGTCATGGAGGACCAGTGGAGAACCGGCCACAGGGTCATGAAGGACCAGTTGGAGAACCGGCCACAGGGTCATGGAGGACCAGTGGAGAACCGGCCACAGGGTCATGGAGGACCAGTGGAGAACCGGCCACAGGGTCATGGAGGACCAGTGGAGAACCGGCCACAGGGTCATGGAGGACCAGAGGAGAACCGGCCACAGGGTCATGGAGGACCAGTGGAGAACCGGCCACAGGGTCATGAAGGACCAGTGGAGAACCGGCCACAGGGTCATGAAGGACCAGTGGAGAACCGGCCACAGGGTCATGAAGGACCAGTGGAGAACCGGCCACAGGGTCATGAAGGACCAGTGGAGAACCGGCCACAGGGTCATGGAGGACCAGTGGAGAACCGGCCACAGGGTCATGAAGGACCAGTGGAGAACCGGCCACAGGGTCATGGGCGGCCGAGGCTCATTGATGCCTGTGGGGAGTGAAGGCTGGCCCGTGTGGGCCGATCAAACAGACTCAGGCTCCAGAAGTTAATGCTGGTTCTGATAGAAAGGGCTCAGAATACACAGAGCATTTCAGTTTGTGGAGTATGGACCAGTCAGGGTGCCCTTGCTGACCCCTGACCCCGCCCAAAGCACCAACAATGGCCCGTGAGCATCAGAACTGGACCACGGAGCAATGGAAGAAGGTGGCCTGGTCTGATGATCACGTGTTCTTCTACATCTTGTGGATGGCCGGGTGTGTGTGCGTGGCTTACCTGGGGAACACATGGCAGCAGGATGCCACAAACAAGTCCGATCCATGGATCCACCTCGCAACTTACAGGACTTAAAGGATCTGCTGCTAACGTCTTGGTTAGGGTGACCACCATCAAACAAACCAAATGTGGGACGATTACTAAGTTTGCGTGGGACAATGTGGGACATGTTACCAACACTAAAACATAACCTGAAACTGTTGTATAATCTTAAATTCAACATCACTGAGCCCAAAGGCAGCAGGCATCATGCAGATAACTACTTTGGAAACAGTTCTGACCAAGTGCAACTAAAATTCAACTAAATAAATAATGAAACAAATAAAACAACATTAAATTAGTTAATCTTATATATTAATTGATTAATATAAAAATTATATATATATATATATTCATTGATATACAGAACTATCCATTCGTTTTCTGACAGGGAACACATGGAACGAATCACCGCTCCACATTTTGATTGACAGCCGTCACAACCTAACAGTGACTGTGTTTACTCCTTTCTTTTCAACCATTGGATATGGTTTAAAAAATGGCTTTTGTATTTGTGTAAGGCGGGATGTTACTTCTGACGAAGCGCTGTTAAATATAGATGAAAAACAATGCCGCAAAAATAATAAATAAAATGCTTTCTTAAAAAGGCAAAAGAACGCATGCATGTTTTCTCAATATGATCATTAAAAATCAACAGACTAGTGAACATAGCGGGACATTTTCTCAATATGTGACATGCGGGACAAGGGGTGAAAATGCTGTGCGGGACAGGTGGTCACCCTAGTCTTGGTGCCAGACACCACAGCACACCTTCAGGGGTCAGGAGTCCATCAGAGACGGGTCAGGGGACCAACATAATATTAGGTCATAATGTTCTGCCTGATCACATTCCTCTTTTGCAGTGTATTGTTTCATTATACTCCAGTGTGTCCGGCTGGTTGTGCTGCAGTGTGTGAGGAGGAGTGACTGTAAATAACACATTATCTTCAGAAACTGGATGAGTTAAAGGGATGGATCCCATGATTTACTCTCCTCAGCTCATCCTATGGGCATCTGAGAAAATCTGCCTTCAACTGCTGGTCTAGGATCAGTTTTCTCCGTAATGATATCAGATCAGCGAAACAATCCGGTGCGTTTCTGTGTTTGCGCTCTGGAGAGTTGCTATTTACGAGTTTTTGAAGCATTGAGCAGTCACACACACACACACACACACACACACACACACACACACACACACACACACACACACACACACACACACACACACACACACACACACACACACACACACACACACACACACACACACACACACATTTGATTTGCTGTTTCCTTGTAGTTATTGGTGAACTTTAGCTCAGTGGTTTGACAGTGAAACCCCACAGCCTTCATTCAGCCAGAGCCGTCTCGTCCCGTCTGGATTAATTGTACAGTGTGAGCATTTATTTGTTTGGCTGAGCATCATCATCATCATCCTCATCGTCTGTGTGTGTGTGTGTGTGTGTGTGTGTGTGTGTGTGTGTGTGTGTGTGTGTGTGTGTGTTGAGTAAAGGCTGGAGCACAGAGTCATACAGCACTGCAGTGAACCCATTGAGCCCTTACACAACCGGAAATCATTCACAGAGAGCAGAGAGATGGATTACATCACCGCTCAGGGAGAGAGAGAGAGAGAGAGAGAGAGAGAGAGAGAGAGAGAGAGAGAGACGTTTCCGCCCCATTTATCAGCCTGCTATGAATGGAGCTGCGCGGCCGGGTCACATGACCACACAGATGACACAGCTTACCCGGATCCAGATCCAACCGGTTCATGAGCTGAGGCAGATTCAGACGCAGAGCTGGAGTTCCAGCAGAGATTACACACCAGAGCTGAAGATCTCACTAACAACACTCGGGATCTATCCCGCCCCTTTATTCAGGGCATGAATTATTATAATGAGGAATATTGTGACGTGTTGTTCCTGAAGAAACTCAAGATGGAGGCGTTTGAGGAGTTCAGACACACTGAGACGAGCTGGAGCAGCACACACTGAACACACACTGAACACACACACTGAACACACACTGAACACACACACTGAACACACACTGAACACACACACTGAACACACACTGAACACACACACTGAACACACACTGAACACACACACTGAACACACACACTGAACACACACTGAACACACACACTGAACACACACACTGAACACACACACTGAACACACACTGAACACACACACTGAACACACACACTGAACACACATACTGAACACACACTGAACACACACTGAACACACACACTGAACACACACACTGAACACACACTGAACACACACACTGAACACACACACTGAACACACACACTGAACACACACACTGAACACACACACTGAACACACACACTGAACACACACACTGAACACACACACTGAACACACACACTGAACACACACACTGAACACACACACTGAACACACACACTGAACACACACACTGAACACACACACTGAACACACACACTGAACACACACACTGAACACACACTGAACACACACACTGAACACACACACTGAACACACACACTGAACACACACTGAACACACACACTGAACACACACACTGAACACACATACTGAACACACACTGAACACACACTGAACACACACACTGAACACACACACTGAACACACACTGAACACACACTGAACACACACTGAACACACACACGGAACACACTGAACACACACTTCTGAACACACACTGAACACACAGAACACACACACTGAACACACACTGAACACACACACTGAACACACACTGAACACACACACAGAACGCACACACTGAACACACACTGAACACACACACTGAACACACACTGAACACACACACTGAACACACTGAACACACACTTCTGAACACACACTGAACACACAGAACACACACACTGAACACACACTGAACACACACACTGAACACACACTGAACACACACACTGAACACACACACTGAACACACACTGAACACACACTGAACACACACACTGAACACACACACACCACACACAATGAACACTCACTGAACACACACACTGAACACACTGAACACACACTGAACACACACTGAACACACTGAACACACACTGAACACACACTGAACACACACACTGAACACACTGAACACACACTTCTGAACACACACTGAACACACACTGAACACACACTGAACACACACACTGAACACACTGAACACACACTTCTGAACACACACTGAACACACAGAACACACACACTGAACACACACTGAACACACACACTGAACACACACTGAACACACACACTGAACACACACACTGAACACACACTGAACACACACTGAACACACACTGAACACACACTGAACACACACTGAACACACACTGAACACACACACTGAACACACACACTGAACACACACACTGAACACACACACTGAACACACACTGAACACACACTGAACACACACTGAACACACACACTGAACACACACTGAACACACACTGAACACACACTGAACACACACATTGAACACACACACTGAACACACACTGAACACACACACTGAACACACACACTGAACACACACTGAACACACACTGAACACACACTGAACACACACACTGAACACACACACTGAACACACACTGAACACACACTGAACACACACTGAACACACAGAACGCACACACTGAACACACACTGAACACACACACTGAACACACACTGAACACACACTGAACACACAGAACACACACACACTGAACACACACTGAACACACAGAACACACACACTGAACACACAGAACACACACACTGAACACACACTGAACACACACTGAACACACACTGAACACACACACTGAACACACACACTGAACACACACTTCTGAACACACACACTGAACACACTGAACACACACACTGAACACACTGAACACACACACTGAACACACACTGAACACACAGAACACACACACTGAACACACACTGAACACACACACTGAACACACACTGAACACACACACTGAACACACAGAACACACACACTGAACACACACTGAACACACACTGAACACACACACTGAACACACACTGAACACACAGAACACACAGAACACACACACTGAACACACAGAACACACACACTGAACACACACTGAACACACAGAACACACACACTGAACACACACACTGAACACACACACTGAACACACACACTGAACACACACTGAACACACACACTGAACACACACTTCTGAACACACACACACTGAACACACTGAACACACACACTGAACACACACTGAACACACAGAACACACACACTGAACACACACTGAACACACACTGAACACACACACTGAACACACACACTTCTGAACACACACACTGAACACACTGAACACACACACTGAACACACACTGAACACACAGAACACACACTGAACACACACTGAACACACACACTGAACACACACTTCTGAACACACACACTGAACACACTGAACACACACACTGAACACACTGAACACACACACTGAACACACACTGAACACACACTGAACACACAGAACACACACACTGAACACACACTGAACACACACACTGAACACACACTGAACACACACACTGAACACACACTGAACACACACACACTGAACACACACAGAACACACACTGAACACACACACTGAACACACACTGAACACACAGAACACACACACTGAACACACACTGAACACACACTGAACACACACACTGAACACACAGAACACACACACACTGAACACACACTGAACACACACTGAACACACACACTGAACACACACACTGAACACACACACACTGAACACACACACACACTGAACACACACACTGAACACTGAACACACACACACTGAACACACACACTGAACCCACACACTGAACACACTGAACACACACACTGAACCCACACACTGAACCCACACACTGAACACACTGAACACACTGAACACACTGAACACACTGAACACACTGAACACACACACTGAACACACACTGAACACACACTGAACACACACTGAACACACACACTGAACACACACACTGAACACACACTGAACACACACACTGAACACACACTGAACACACACACTGAACACACACTGAACACACACTGAACACACACACTGAACCCACACACTGAACACACTGAACACACACTGAACACACGCACCGAACACACACACTGAACACACACTGAACAAACACACTGAACACACACACTGAACACACACTGAACACACACACTGAACACACTGAACACACACACTGAACACACTGAACACACACACTGAACACACACTGAACACACAGAACACACACACTGAACACACACTGAACACACACTGAACACACACACACTGAACACACACACTGAACACACACTGAACACACACACTGAACACACACTGAACACACACACACTGAACACACACACTGAACACACACTGAACACACACTGAACACACACACTGAACACACACTGAACACACAGAACACACAGAACACACACACTGAACACACACTGAACACACACACTGAACACACACACTGAACACACACTGAACACACAGAACACACACACTGAACACACACTGAACACACAGAACACACACACTGAACACACACTGAACACACACACTGAACACACACACTGAACACACACACACTGAACACACACACACTGAACACTGAACACACACACTGAACCCACACACTGAACACACTGAACACACACACTGAACACACACACTGAACACACACTGAACACACACACTGAACACACACTGAACACACACTGAACACACACACTGAACACACACTGAACACACACACTGAACACACACTGAACACACACTGAACACACACACTGAACCCACACACTGAACACACTGAACACACACTGAACACACGCACCGAACACACACACTGAACACACACTGAACAAACACACTGAACACACAGACTGAACACACACACTGAACACACACTGAACACACACACTGAACACACACATGAACACACACACTGAACACTGAACACACACACTGAACACACACACTGAACCCACACACTGAACACACTGAACACACACACTGAACACACACACTGAACACACACACTGAACACACACTGAACACACACACTGAACACACACACTGAAAACACACACTGAACACACACACTGAACACACACACTGAACACACACACTGAAAACACACACTGAACACACACTGAACACACACACTGAACACACACTGAACACACACACTGAACACACACTGAACACACACACTGAACACACACTGAACACACACACTGAACACACACTGAACACACACACTGAACACACACACTGAACACACACACTGAACACACACACTGAACACACACTGAACACACACTGAACACACACTGAACACACACACTGAACACACACACTGAACATACACTGAACACACACACTGAACACACACTGAACACACACACTGAACACACACTGAACACACACACTGAACAGGGTCACAGAGCGGGGTCAGCTCATGCTGAGGGTCACAGAGCGGGGTCAGCGCATGCTGAGGGCCACAGAGCGGGGTCAGCACATGCTGAGGGCCACAGAGCGGGGTCAGCGCATGCTGAGGGTCACAGAGCGGGGTCAGCACATGCTGAGGGCCACAGAGCGGGGTCAGCACATGCTGAGGGTCACAGAGCGGGGTCAGCGCATGCTGAGGGCCACAGAGCGGGGTCAGCACATGCTGAGGGTCACAGAGCGGGGTCAGCGCATGCTGAGGGCCACAGAGCGGGGTCAGCGCATGCTGAGGGCCACAGAGCGGGGTCAGCACATGCTGAGGGCCACAGAGCGGGGTCAGCACATGCTGAGGGTCACAGAGCGGGGTCAGTGCATGCTGAGGGCCACAGAGCGGGGTCAGCGCATGCTGAGGGCCACAGAGCGGGGTCAGCACATGCTGAGGGTCACAGAGCGGGGTCAGCGCATGCTGAGGGTCACAGAGCGGGGTCAGCGCATGCTGAGGGTCACAGAGTGGGGTCAGCTCATGCTGAGGGTCACAGAGCAGGGTCAGCGCATGGTGAGGGTTACAGAGCGGGGTCAGCTCATGCTGAGGGTCACAGAGCGGGGTCAGCACATGCTGAGGGTCACAGAGCGGGGTCAGCTCATGCTGAGGGTCACAGAGCGGGGTCAGCTCATGCTGAGGGTCACAGAGCGGGGTCAGCGCATGCTGAGGGTCACAGAGCGGGGTCAGCTCATGCTGAGGGTCACAGAGCGGGGTCAGCGCATGCTGAGGGTCACAAAAGTGGCCAACTTTCTGCAGAGTCAAGAGCTCCAGACCTCCAAACTTCTGTGGCCTTCAGATGAGCTCAAGAACAGTGTGTAGAGCTTCATGAAATGGCTTTCCATGGCCGAGCAGCTCATCCAAGCCGCACATCACCAAGCGTGCGATGCAGTGGGGTAAAGCGCGCCGCCACTGGACTCTAGAGCAGTGGAGACGTGTTCTCTGAGTGACCAATCACGCTTCTCTGTCTGACAATCCCATGGACGAGTCTGGGTTTGGCGGTTGCCAGGGGAACGGGACTTGCCTGACTGCATTGTGCCAAGTGTAAAGTTCGGTGGGGTGGGGTTGTTTTTCAGGGGTTAGTTCCAGTGAAAGGAACTCTTAATGCAAGGCATTTTGGACAATTTCATGCTCCCAACTTTGTGGGACCAGTTTGGGGACGGCCCCTTCCTGTGGAGCTGTTAGAGCTGCAACTCCATATTAAACCCTACGGATGAAGAATGGGATGACATTAAACCTCATGTGTGTGTGAAGGCAGGCGGCACAACACTTCTGGGGATTTTGTGTATAATCGATGAACAACCTCATAGTAGAGCTATAACGGTTTTTAGGTTATCATTAAAATCACTTCATGAAAGCTTTAGCATAAGTTCTGCCAGGAAGACTTAATTGTCACGTCACTTCAACTTTTTATCTATCCAATCACATTCTAATACTTGGGTATAAAAGATCGGTAACTACTCATGTCTGAGTTTGCAGATGCTGACGCTCCAATTCACCGCCATCCTCCCCACCACCTCCAAGTCTAACCCTTCCCTACATCCTCCCCACCACCTCCAAGTCTAATCCTTCCCTACATCCTCCCCACCACCACCAGGTCTAACCCTTCCCTACATCCTCCCCACCACCACCAGGTCTAATCCTTCCCTACATCCACCCCACCACCTCCAAGTCTAACCCTTCCCTACATCCACCCCACCACCTCCAAGTCTAACCCTTCCCTACATCCTCCCCACCACCACCAGGTCTAACCCTTCCCTACATCCTCCCCACCACCACCAGGTCTAACCCTTCCCTACATCCTCCCCACCACCTCCAAGTCTAACCCTTCCCTACATCCTCCCCACCACCACCAGGTCTAACCCTTCCCTACATCCTCCCCACCACCACCAGGTCTAATCCTTCCCTACATCCACCCCACCACCACCAGGTCTAACCCTTCCCTACATCCTCCCCACCACCTCCAAGTCTAACCCTTCCCTACATCCTCCCCACCACCACCAGGTCTAACCCTTCCCTACATCCACCCCACCACCACCAGGTCTAACCCTTCCCTACATCCTCCCCACCACCTCCAAGTCTAACCCTTCCCTACATCCTCCCCACCACCACCAGGTCTAACCCTTCCCTACATCCACCCCACCACCTCCAAGTCTAACCCTTCCCTACATCCTCCCCACCACCTCCAAGTCTAACCCTTCCCTACATCCTCCCCACCACCACCAGGTCTAACCCTTCCCTACATCCACCCCACCACCACCAGGTCTAACCCTTCCCTACATCCTCCCCACCACCACCAGGTCTAACCCTTCCCTACATCCACCCCACCACCACCAGGTCTAACCCTTCCCTACATCCTCCCCACCACCACCAGGTCTAACCCTTCCCTACATCCACCCCACCACCACCAGGTCTAACCCTTCCCTACATCCTCCCCACCACCACCAGGTCTAACCCTTCCCTACATCCACCCCACCACCACCAGGTCTAACCCTTCCCTACATCCTCCCCACCACCACCAGGTCTAACCCTTCCCTACATCCTCCCCACCACCTCCAAGTCTAACCCTTCCCTACATCCACCCCACCACCTCCAAGTCTAACCCTTCCCTACATCCTCCCCACCACCACCAGGTCTAACCCTTCCCTACATCCTCCCCACCACCACCAGGTCTAACCCTTCCCTACATCCACCCCACCACCACCAGGTCTAACCCTTCCCTACATCCTCCCCACCACCACCAGGTCTAACCCTTCCCTACATCCTCCCCACCACCACCAGGTCTAACCCTTCCCTACATCCACCCCACCACCTCCAAGTCTAACCCTTCCCTACATCCTCCCCACCACCTCCAAGTCTAACCCTTCCCTACATCCTCCCCACCACCACCAGGTCTAACCCTTCCCTACATCCTCCCCACCACCACCAGGTCTAATCCTTCCCTACATCCTCCCCACCACCACCAGGTCTAATCCTTCCCTACATCCTCCCCACCACCACCAGGTCTAATCCTTCCCTACATCCTCCCCACCACCACCAGGTCTAACCCTTCCCTACATCCACCCCACCACCTCCAAGTCTAACCCTTCCCTACATCCTCCCCACCACCTCCAAGTCTAACCCTTCCCTACATCCTCCCCACCACCACCAGGTCTAACCCTTCCCTACATCCTCCCCACCACCACCAGGTCTAATCCTTCCCTACATCCTCCCCACCACCACCAGGTCTAACCCTTCCCTACATCCTCCCCACCACCACCAGGTCTAATCCTTCCCTACATCCTCCCCACCACCACCAGGTCTAACCCTTCCCTACATCCACCCCACCACCACCAGGTCTAACCCTTCCCTACATCCTCCCCACCACCTCCAAGTCTAACCCTTCCCTACATCCTCCCCACCACCACCAGGTCTAACCCTTCCCTACATCCTCCCCACCACCTCCAAGTCTAACCCTTCCCTACATCCACCCCACCACCACCAGGTCTAACCCTTCCCTACATCCTCCCCACCACCTCCAAGTCTAACCCTTCCCTACATCCTCCCCACCACCACCAGGTCTAACCCTTCCCTACATCCTCCCCACCACCTCCAAGTCTAACCCTTCCCTACATCCTCCCCACCACCACCAGGTCTAACCCTTCCCTACATCCTCCCCACCACCACCAGGTCTAACCCTTCCCTACATCCACCCCACCACCTCCAAGTCTAATCCTTCCCTACATCCTCCCCACCACCACCAGGTCTAACCCTTCCCTACATCCACCCCACCACCTCCAAGTCTAATCCTTCCCTACATCCTCCCCACCACCACCAGGTCTAACCCTTCCCTACATCCTCCCCACCACCTCCAAGTCTAACCCTTCCCTACATCCTCCCCACCACCACCAGGTCTAATCCTTCCCTACATCCACCCCACCACCACCAGGATGGTCTTCCATCCCTCAAGGCGTCTTCAGGCAGGATATGCAGAGTCCGGACCCTCAGATTGCGAGCTACGGACGGGCCTATGCCAAAGTACTTTATTGCTTGCTGGGTTGTTAATAAATTGATAATTGTCACAGTATTTATTCTCCTGAGTCTTTCTGGTAGAACTCTATGGAGAAATGAACGGGATTTTACTCCCGTCTGAGCCCGACTGCAGTCAGTTCATGGCAGTTTCCAAAATAAAAGTCTTACAGAATTGTGGACAATTTACACGACTTTTGGCTTCATATGAGTTAGAATCCCAGACAGCAATACAGTGTCAGAAATATGTTCTGTGTGCGATTATTAAAAGTTTGAGACATAAACCTTTGAACCAGGAAATGAATCTCGGGCAATATGAAGCTCAAGCTGCAGTGAAACAGGATCCCAACCCTTGGACAGCAGAAACAGTGTGTGTGTGTGTGTGTGTGTGTGTGTGTGTGTGTGTGTGTGTGTGTGTGTGTGTGTGTGGAGCTGAACGCTCGAGAGTGAAACCTGAATGTTTGCTTCACAGAAAGAGGCTCAGATGAATGAAATAATCCTTCACTTCCGCTCAGGTTAAAGGAAACAGTGAGTAACTCTGACCGCGAGCGCTGGGTGTGGCCGGACTTTATTACTGACCTTCACTGTCACTAATGCTCATCAAACCTCAGTTACTGTTAGCATTACAGCTCAGTGATCAAAGGTCTGAGATCTGTCACTGTGGCCGTTCCCTTTCCTCAGGCACTGACGCGACTCAGATCATGTGTGTGGAGAAGTGTGTGTGGAGAAGTGTGTGTGGAGAAGAGTGTGTGGAGAAGTGTGTGTTGAGAAGAGTGTGTGGAGAAGTGTGTGTGGAGAAGTGTGTGTGGAGAAGTGTGTGTGGAGAAGTGTGTGTGCAGAAGTGTGTGTGGAGAAGTGCGTGTTGAGAAGAGCGTGTGGAGAAGTGTGTGTTGAGAAGAGCGTGTGGAGAAGAGTGTGTGGAGAAGTGTGTGTGGAGAAGTGTGTGTGGAGAAGTGTGTGTGGAGAAGTGCGTGTTGAGAAGAGTGTGTGGAGAAGAGTGTGTGGAGAAGTGTGTGTGGAGAAGTGTGTGTGGAGAAGTGTGTGTTGAGAAGAGCGTGTGGAGAAGTGCGTGTTGAGAAGTGTGTGTTGAGAAGAGTGTGTGGAGAAGTGTGTGTGGAGAAGTGTGTGTTGAGAAGTGTGTGTGGAGAAGTGTGTGTGGAGAAGTGTGTGTGGAGAAGTGTGTGTGTGGAGAAGTGTGTGTGTTGAGAAGTGTGTGTGGAGAAGTGTGTGTGGAGAAGTGTGTGTGTGGAGAAGTGTGTGTTGAGAAGTGTGTGTGGAGAAGTGTGTGTTGAGAAGTGTGTGTGGAGAAGTGTGTGTGTGGAGAAGTGTGTGTTGAGAAGTGTGTGTGGAGAAGTGTGTGTTGAGAAGTGTGTGTGGAGAAGAGTGTGTTGAAAAGTGTGTGTGGAGAAGTGTGTGTTGAGAAGTGTGTGTGGAGAAGTGTGTGTTGAGAAGTGTGTGTTGAGAAGAGTGTGTGGAGAAGTGTGTGTGGAGAAGTGTGTGTTGAGAAGTGTGTGTGGAGAAGTGTGTGTGGAGAAGTGTGTGTGGAGAAGTGTGTGTGTGGAGAAGTGTGTGTGTTGAGAAGTGTGTGTGGAGAAGTGTGTGTGGAGAAGTGTGTGTGTGGAGAAGTGTGTGTTGAGAAGTGTGTGTGGAGAAGTGTGTGTTGAGAAGTGTGTGTGGAGAAGTGTGTGTGTGGAGAAGTGTGTGTTGAGAAGTGTGTGTGGAGAAGTGTGTGTTGAGAAGTGTGTGTGGAGAAGAGTGTGTTGAGAAGTGTGTGTGGAGAAGTGTGTGTTGAGAAGTGTGTGTGGAGAAGTGTGTGTTGAGAAGTGTGTGTGGAGAAGTGTGTGTGGAGAAGTGTGTGTGTGGAGAAGTGTGTGTGGAGAAGTGTGTGTGGAGAAGTGTGTGTGTGGAGAAGTGTGTGTTGAGAAGTGTGTGTGGAGAAGTGTGTGTGGAGAAGTGTGTGTTGAGAAGTGTGTGTTGAGAAGTGTGTGTGGAGAAGTGTGTGTTGAGAAGTATGTGTTGAGAAGTGTGTGTGGAGAAGTGTGTGTTGAGAAGTGTGTGTGGAGAAGTGTGTGTGGAGAAGTGTGTGTGGAGAAGTGTGTGTGGAGAAGTGTGTGTTGAGAAGTGTGTGTGGAGAAGTGTGTGTGGAGAAGTGTGTGTGGAGAAGTGTGTGTTGAGAAGTGTGTGTGGAGAAGTGTGTGTTGAGAAGAGTGTGTTGAGAAGTGTGTGTTGAGAAGAGTGTGTGGAGAAGTGTGTGTGTGGAGAAGTGTGTGTTGAGAAGTGTGTGTGGAGAAGTGTGTGTGGAGAAGTGTGTGTGGAGAAGTGTGTGTGGAGAAGTGTGTGTTGAGAAGAGTGTGTTGAGAAGTGTGTGTTGAGAAGAGTGTGTGGGGAGAAGTGTGTGTTGAGAAGTGTGTGTGGAGAAGTGTGTGTGGAGAAGTGTGTGTTGAGAAGTGTGTGTTGAGAAGTGTGTGTGGAGAAGTGTGTGTTGAGAAGTGTGTGTTGAGAAGTGTGTGTGGAGAAGTGTGTGTGTGGAGAAGTGTGTGTGGAGAAGTGTGTGTTGAGAAGTGTGTGTGTGGAGAAGTGTGTGTGGAGAAGTGTGTGTGGAGAAGTGTGTGTGGAGAAGTGTGTGTGTGGAGAAGTGTGTGTGGAGAAGTGTGTGTTGAGAAGTGTGTGTGGAGAAGTGTGTGTTGAGAAGTGTGTGTGGAGAAGTGTGTGTGGAGAAGTGTGTGTGGAGAAGTGTGTGTTGAGAAGTGTGTGTGGAGAAGTGTGTGTTGAGAAGTGTGTGTGGAGAAGTGTGTGTGGAGAAGTGTGTGTTGAGAAGTGTGTGTTGAGAAGTGTGTGTGGAGAAGTGTGTGTTGAGAAGTGTGTGTGGAGAAGTGTGTGTGGAGAAGTGTGTGTTGAGAAGTGTGTGTTGAGAAGTGTGTGTGGAGAAGAGTGTGTGGAGAAGTGTGTGTGGAGAAGTGTGTGTTGAGAAGTGTGTGTGGAGAAGTGTGTGTTGAGAAGTGTGTGTGGAGAAGTGTGTGTTGAGAAGTATGTGTGGAGAAGTGTGTGTGGAGAAGTGTGTGTTGAGAAGTGTGTGTGGAGAAGTGTGTGTTGAGAAGTGTGTGTGGAGAAGTGTGTGTGGAGAAGTGTGTGTTGAGAAGTGTGTGTTGAGAAGTGTGTGTGGAGAAGTGTGTGTTGAGAAGTGTGTGTGGAGAAGTGTGTGTGGAGAAGTGTGTGTTGAGAAGTGTGTGTTGAGAACTGTGTGTGGAGAAGAGTGTGTGGAGAAGTGTGTGTGGAGAAGTGTGTGTTGAGAAGTGTGTGTGGAGAAGTGTGTGTTGAGAAGTATGTGTGGAGAAGTGTGTGTTGAGAAGTATGTGTGGAGAAGTGTGTGTGGAGAAGTGTGTGTGGAGAAGTGTGTGTTGAGAAGTGTGTGTGGAGAAGTGTGTGTGTGGAGAAGTGTGTGTTGAGAAGTGTGTGTGGAGAAGTGTGTGTTGAGAAGTGTGTGTGGAGAAGAGTGTGTTGAGAAGTGTGTGTGGAGAAGTGTGTGTTGAGAAGTGTGTGTGGAGAAGTGTGTGTGGAGAAGTGTGTGTTGAGAGGAGTGTGTGGAGAAGTGTGTGTGGAGAAGTGTGTGTGGAGAAGTGTGTGTGTGGAGAAGTGTTTTCTGACTTTAGTAACGGATCAGTCTTGAGAGTTGAGATATAAATAAACATTAGGTTTATTATGAATTGTCTAATGTCGTTGTCAGAGGTAAAGGAGAGGAAGTGAATCTGCAGTCTGACTGTAGGAGGCCGTGCTATATAAAGACATCCATCCCTGAGAAAGTTTGATTCCTGTCATCAGACATGCGGCGTCTCTGAACAGAAGAACTATTTTTACACTCTTTCTCTTCATCTCTTTCTCTTCATCTCTTTCTCTTCATCTCTTTCTCTTCATCTCTTTCTCTTCATCTCTTTCTCTTCATCTCTTTCTCTTCATCTCTTTCTCTTCAGTCTCAGATTCAGAGCTGCTGTAGTGATGGAAAAACAGCTTGAGATGACTTCAGAAACATCATCAGGGCGTTTGGAGGAAACACGAAGAGCCCTCACACACACCCCGGAGCAACGAGACGGCGGACGCGAGTGTGTTCTGCTAGTGTCCGCTAACGCGAGTGTGTTCTGCTAGTGTCCGCTAACGCGAGTGTGTTCTGCTAGTGTCCGCTAACGCGAGTGTGTTCTACGCGAGTGTGTTCTGCTAGTGTCCGCTAACGCGAGTGTGTTCTGCTAGTGTCCGCTAACGCGAGTGTGTTGTTCTAGTGTCCGCTAACGCGAGTGTGTTCTGCTAGTGTCCGCTAACGCGAGTGTGTTCTGCTAGTGTCCGCTAACGCGAGTGTGTTCTGCTAGTGTCCGCTAACGCGAGTGTGTTGTGCTAGTGTCCGCTAACGCGAGTGTGTTCTGCTAGTGTCCGCTAACGCGAGTGTGTTCTGCTAGTGTCCGCTAACGCGAGTGTGTTCTGCTAGTGTCCGCTAACGCGAGTGTGTTCTGCTAGTGTCCGCTAACGCGAGTGTGTTCTACGCGAGTGTGTTCTGCTAGTGTCCGCTAACGCGAGTGTGTTCTGCTAGTGTCCGCTAACGCGAGTGTGTCCTGCTAGTGTCCGCTAACGCGAGTGTGTTCTGCTAGTGTCCGCTAACACGAGTGTGTTCTGCTAGTGTCCGCTAACGCGAGTGTGTTCTGCTAGTGTCCGCTAACGCGAGTGTGTTCTGCTTGTGTCCGCTAACGCGAGTGTGTTCTGCTAGTGTCCGCTAACGCGAGTGTGTTCTGCTAGTGTCCGCTAACGCGAGTGTGTTCTGCTTGTGTCCGCTAACGCGAGTGTGTTCTGCTAGTGTCCGCTAACGCGAGTGTGTTCTGCTAGTGTCCGCTAACGCGAGTGTGTTCTGCTAGTGTCCGCTAACGCGAGTGTGTTCTGCTAGTGTCCGCTAACGCGAGTGTGTTCTGCTTGTGTCCGCTAACGCGAGTGTGTTCTGCTTACGCGAGTGTGTTCTTCTAGTGTCCGCTAACGCGAGTGTGTTCTGCTAGTGTCCGCTAACGCGAGTGTGTTCTGCTAGTGTCCGCTAACGCGAGTGTGTTCTGCTAGTGTCCGCTAACGCGAGTGTGTTCTGCTAGTGTCCGCTAACGCGAGTGTGTTCTGCTAACACGAGTGTGTTCTGCTAGTGTCCGCTAATGCGAGTGTGTTCTGCTAACGCGAGTGTGTTCGCTAACGCGAGTGTGTTCTGCTAGTGTCCACTAACGCGAGTGTGTTCTGCTAGTGTCCGCTAACGCGAGTGTGTTCTGCTAGTGTCCGCTAACGCAAGTGTGTTCTGCTAGTGTCCGCTAACGCGAGTGTGTTCTGCTAGTGTCCGCTAACGCGAGTGTGTTCTGCTAGTGTCCCCTAACGCGAGTGTGTTCTGCTAGTGTCCGCTAACGCGAGTGTGTTCTGCTAGTGTCCGCTAATGCGAGTGTGTTCTGCTAGTGTCCGCTAACGCGAGTGTGTTCTGCTAGTGTCCGCTAACGCGAGTGTGTTCTGCTAGTGTCCCCTAACGCGAGTGTGTTCTGCTAGTGTCCGCTAACGCGAGTGTGTTCTGCTAGTGTCCCCTAACGCGAGTGTGTTCTGCTAGTGTTCGCTAACACGAGTGTGTTCTGCTAGTGTCCGCTAACGCTAGTGTGTTCTGCTAGTGTCCGCTAACGCGAGTGTGTTCTGCTAGTGTCCGCTAACGCGAGTGTGTTCTGCTAGTGTCCGCTAACGCGAGTGTGTTCTGCTAGTGTCCGCTAACGCGAGTGTGTTCTGCTAGTGTCCGCTAACACGAGTGTGTTCTGCTAGTGTCCGCTAACGCGAGTGTGTTCTGCTAGTGTCCGCTAACGCGAGTGTGTTCTGCTTGTGTCCGCTAATGCGAGTGTGTTCTGCTAGTGTCCGCTAACGCGAGTGTGTTCTGCTAGTGTCCGCTAACGCGAGTGTGTTCTGCTTGTGTCCGCTAACGCGAGTGTGTTCTGCTAGTGTCCGCTAACGCGAGTGTGTTCTGCTAGTGTCCGCTAACGCGAGTGTGTTCTGCTAGTGTCCGCTAACGCGAGTGTGTTCTGCTAGTGTCCGCTAACGCGAGTGTGTTCTGCTTGTGTCCGCTAACGCGAGTGTGTTCTGCTAGTGTCCGCTAACGCGAGTGTGTTCTGCTAGTGTCCGCTAACGCGAGTGTGTTCTGCTAGTGTCCGCTAACGCGAGTGTGTTCTGCTAACACGAGTGTGTTCTGCTAGTGTCCGCTAATGCGAGTGTGTTCTGCTAACGCGAGTGTGTTCGCTAACGCGAGTGTGTTCTGCTAGTGTCCACTAACGCGAGTGTGTTCTGCTAGTGTCCGCTAACGCGAGTGTGTTCTGCTAGTGTCCGCTAACGCAAGTGTGTTCTGCTAGTGTCCGCTAACGCGAGTGTGTTCTGCTAGTGTCCGCTAACGCGAGTGTGTTCTGCTAGTGTCCCCTAACGCGAGTGTGTTCTGCTAGTGTCCGCTAACGCGAGTGTGTTCTGCTAGTGTCCGCTAATGCGAGTGTGTTCTGCTAGTGTCCGCTAACGCGAGTGTGTTCTGCTAGTGTCCGCTAACGCGAGTGTGTTCTGCTAGTGTCCCCTAACGCGAGTGTGTTCTGCTAGTGTCCGCTAACGCGAGTGTGTTCTGCTAGTGTCCGCTAACGCGAGTGTGTTCTGCTAGTGTCCCCTAACGCGAGTGTGTTCTGCTAGTGTTCGCTAACACGAGTGTGTTCTGCTAGTGTCCGCTAACGCTAGTGTGTTCTGCTAGTGTCCGCTAACGCGAGTGTGTTCTGCTAGTGTCCGCTAACGCGAGTGTGTTCTGCTAGTGTCCGCTAACGCGAGTGTGTTCTGCTAGTGTCCGCTAACGCGAGTGTGTTCTTCTAGTGTCCGCTAACACGAGTGTGTTCTGCTAGTGTCCGCTAACGCGAGTGTGTTCTGCTAGTGTCCGCTAACGCGAGTGTGTTCTGCTTGTGTCCGCTAATGCGAGTGTGTTCTGCTAGTGTCCGCTAACGCGAGTGTGTTCTGCTAGTGTCCGCTAACGCGAGTGTGTTCTGCTTGTGTCCGCTAACGCGAGTGTGTTCTGCTAGTGTCCGCTAACGCGAGTGTGTTCTGCTAGTGTCCGCTAACGCGAGTGTGTTCTGCTAGTGTCCGCTAACGCGAGTGTGTTCTGCTAGTGTCCGCTAACGCGAGTGTGTTCTGCTTGTGTCCGCTAACGCGAGTGTGTTCTGCTTACGCGAGTGTGTTCTTCTAGTGTCCGCTAACGTGAGTGTGTTCTGCTAGTGTCCGCTAACGCGAGTGTGTTCTGCTAGTGTCCGCTAACGCGAGTGTGTTCTGCTAGTGTCCGCTAACGCGAGTGTGTTCTGCTAGTGTCCGCTAACGCGAGTGTGTTCTGCTAACACGAGTGTGTTCTGCTAGTGTCCGCTAATGCGAGTGTGTTCGCTAACGCGAGTGTGTTCTGCTAGTGTCCACTAACGCGAGTGTGTTCTGCTAGTGTCCGCTAACGCGAGTGTGTTCTGCTAGTGTCCGCTAACGCAAGTGTGTTCTGCTAGTGTCCGCTAACGCGAGTGTGTTCTGCTAGTGTCCGCTAACGCGAGTGTGTTCTGCTAGTGTCCCCTAACGCGAGTGTGTTCTGCTAGTGTCCGCTAACGCGAGTGTGTTCTGCTAGTGTCTGCTAACGCGAGTGTGTTCTGCTAGTGTCCGCTAATGCGAGTGTGTTCTGCTAGTGTCCGCTAACGCGAGTGTGTTCTGCTAGTGTCCGCTAACGCGAGTGTGTTCTGCTAGTGTCCCCTAACGCGAGTGTGTTCTGCTAGTGTCCCCTAACGCGAGTGTGTTCTGCTAGTGTCCGCTAATGCGAGTGTGTTCTGCTAGTGTCCGCTAACGCGAGTGTGTTCTGCTAGTGTCCGCTAACGCGAGTGTGTTCTGCTAGTGTCCCCTAACGCGAGTGTGTTCTGCTAGTGTCCGCTAACACGAGTGTGTTCTGCTAGTGTCCGCTAACGCGAGTGTGTTCTGCTAGTGTCCGCTAATGCGAGTGTGTTCTGCTAGTGTCCGCTAACGCGAGTGTGTTCTGCTAGTGTCCGCTAATGCGAGTGTGTTCTGCTAGTTTCCGCTAACGCGAGTGTGTTCTGCTAGTGTCCCCTAACGCGAGTGTGTTCTGCTAGTGTTCGCTAACACGAGTGTGTTCTGCTAGTGTCCGCTAACGCTAGTGTGTTCTGCTAGTGTCCGTTAACGCGAGTGTGTTCTGCTAGTGTCCGCTAACGCGAGTGTGTTCTGCTAGTGTCCGCTAACGCGAGTGTGTTCTGCTAGTGTCCGCTAACGCGAGTGTGTTCTGCTAGTGTCCGCTAACGCGAGTGTGTTCTGCTAGTGTCCGCTAACGCGAGTGTGTTCTGCTAGTGTCACACACACACACACACACACACACACACACACACACACACACACCTGCTCTAAAGACACACACACACACACACCTGCTCTAAAGTCAATAGTGTGTCTTGTGTGTTATTTAAAGAGTGTGTTAGAGATATGAGCCTATAGGAGGAGCACAACACACACACACTCTGATTCTTACACACACACAGGGACACGCAGCAGCACACACACACACACACACACACACACACAGGGACACACACACACACACACACACACACACACACAGGGACACACACACACACACACACACACACATTGCTGGATCCTCGATAAACCCGTCTCCGGCGTTTTGCCTCCGATCTTTCGAATATTCTGATCTATTATGACCTCTGACCTGTAAAGTTGCCAGAATAATAATCATACGCTGTTTGTTAATTGGCCAGAGGAGAACTTCTTTATTCATTGTCACTGTACAAGTATTATAGTTTAATTAGTATAGTTAGATCATGTGTTTATGCTTTATTAACTCACTTTAGATTAGGTCACAGACAATAGTGTTTCATCTGGTAAAAAGTAGTAAGGAGAGTTCTTTGGCAGCGCTTAGCTTGGCGTGTGTGGTATATCCAGCAGCCATATCATACTGAAACACTCAGTTAAGTAAAGAGAAAAGACGGTCCATAATTACTTTAATAAATGCCAGCAGCCAATTCCCCCTGTAGCCCAAGACTGTTTTCCCACTGAAGATAAGCAGGGTTGGGTCTGGTCAGTACCCGGATGGGAGACCTCCTGGGAAAACCAGGTGTCTGGATGTAGAGGGTTAGTGAAGCCAGCAGGGGGCGCTCACCCTGTGGTGTGTGTGGGTCCAGTGCAGTGATGGGGACGCTATACTGTCAAAGAGCAACCGAGGTCCTGACTCTCTGTGGTCATTAAAAATCCCAGGATGTCCTTTGATAAAGAGTAGGGGTGTAACCCCGGCATCCTGGCCAAATTTGCCCATTGACCCCTGTCCATCATGGCCTCCTAATCATCCCCATATACTGATTGGCTTCATCACTCTGTCTCCTCACCACCATCAGCTGGTGTGTGTGTATGTGGTGGGCGTTCTGGCACAATATGGCTGCCGTCGCATCATCAGGTGGTGCTGCAAATCGTTGGTGGTTGAGAAGATTCCCCCCTTCCATTTAAAGCACTTTGAGTACCTAGAAAAGCGCTATATAAATGTAACAAATTATTATTATTATTATATCGTTCCCATTGTGTCATCGCAACGCAGCGTCGAGTGAACCTATCCAGAGAACATGGGCTATGCTAGCTACCCGAGGCGCTTAAAGGAGTACCAAAACTATTTTCCCTCAAACAATATCAAAGAAATGGCAAGTAACACTTTCAACTGAAATAGTATTTTCAAGCAAAACATACTCCAATAATCGTTTTATTTATAACTTCCACATTTTTTCTGGCGTAGAAAAAAACAAGATCAATATTGTATGTAAAATGTAACCGGCTGAATATGAGCTCTGTGATTGGCAGGTGATTGTGTGGAGGTTCAGCAGCAGGACACATGAGACCTCATTCCCCCGAGTCTTCCTCGCTTTCTCCAGAAATCACCACTCAGGCTCTGAGAGTAACTGGAACCTATTGATTTTGCCTGCATTGCCTCATTAGGAGGATGTTTATTACGCTCTGGTTATGTGCAATATTGTTTTAGAGGCAACTTTCATTGCACATCAGCCCTATAAAAGCAGCGAGATGGACTTGATGTGCTGTGGGTCGATGTGAGGCAGGATTACATCAGTGTTTTGCTGCTGTAATTGGACGTGATGGCTGGCATTCTGACAGTAAGTGTTAGAAACCAGAGAGCTTTTAAATCATTGATGGATGGCAGAATAACGTTACAGCAGATGTGACTCCAGAAACACAAACACACGTCCAAGGACAAAGCACTCGCGCCGCGCTCCTTCCCAGTTACGGCTCACATGTACGCTTTATAGTTAAGGAAGAGATATTATCATGCCGCAGGAAATAAACGCTTGAGGCCGATCTAAATGGGGTTACGCAGTCGAATATCTGCAAATGGAAAATGTAACCATGTTAAACTGTGCTTTTGTTAACGTTCAAGTGACTGACGCAACAGTAGATCCTTTCTATTTCCAGTCTTTGCTTTTATTCTTCTGATGTGATTTGGGTCAATCATTTCATTTCATTTTTGATTCACTTCTTTTAAAGTTGGGCCATTGCAGGGCCTCGGCTACTGTCACGAGTGCTGTGTTAGAAACATAAAGGAGACGCAGGAGCTGTTGTGATGTTATAAACTGGCATGAGTAATTGTTTAAATTACTCAGAGGTGGGCAATATGACCACAACCCTTACGATGATCTTAAAGTGCCGCTATTACTAGTTGGTAAATGATCCTGTGCATATCTGTATTTGTGCTCGTCAGTTTCCAACATCAGTTTTCAACACAATGGCCAATCACAGTCATGTTTGTTGATCTCTTGAACACAATGGCCAATCACAGACATGTTTGTTGATGTCTTGAACGCAATGGCCAATCAGAGACATGTTTGTTGATGTCTTGAACACAATGGCCAATCGCAGACATGTTTGTTGATGTCTTGAACGCAATGGCCAATCAGAGACATGTTTGTTGATGTCTTGAACACAATGGCCAATCGCAGACATGTTTGTTGATGTCTTGAACGCAATGGCCAATCAGAGACATGTTTGTTGATGTCTTGAACACAATGGCCAATCGCAGACATGTTTGTTGATGTCTTGAACGCAATGGCCAATCAGAGACATGTTTGTTGATGTCTTGAACGCAATGGCCAATCACAGACATGTTTGTTGATGTCTTGAACGCAATGGCCAATCACAGACATGTTTGTTGATGTCTTGAACGCAATGGCCAATCGCAGACATGTTTGTTGATGTCTTGAACACAATGGCCAATCGCAGACATGTTTGTTGATGTCTTGGAACGCAATGGCCAATCACAGACATGTTTGTTGATGTCTTGAACGCAATGGCCAATCACAGACATGTTTGTTGATGTCTTGAACGCAATGGCCAATCACAGACATGTTTGTTGATGTCTTGAATGCAATGGCCAATCACAGACATGTTTGTTGATGTCTTGAACGCAATGGCCAATCACAGACATGTTGGACCGGTGGTGTTCTTCTGTTGGTCTGTTAAAGGCTTGAGTGGTTGGCGCCCTGTGGTTTATTAATGTCCTGGGAGAGCCCAGAGCAACCCGACTCCTGCCCTTATTAACTTTAATAGCGTGTAGAATGGCAGCTTCCTGTGCTGTAATCTCACACATGAGCGCATCTCCAGACCAGCTGTATCTCTCACACACTGCTGAGGTTATTTCATCTGCATCGATGATAAGGCTTGTGGTGCGCATGTTTCTGATTGACTGTGAGCCGCACTAATGATTTGTCAATCTACTTCTTTCACTATTTTGTAAAAAGAGGAGAAAAATGTTTTGGCCATTACAGAATCCCTTGATGTAGATGATGTTACAGGAAACGTTTTCCAGAACATTCTGCCATCGCTTCCTTTCAAACCCGTGTGACTTTATTTCTTGTGCACTGGCTGCTCGGCTGAGAGGAATTATTGACAGAGTGTTTATGATGATCCGTTATATCTCCACTTTCAAACTGTATACTTTTGAAACAGCTGTAAATATTTTACCCTTAATGAATTGTGCCATCGTACCTTCATCCGTGTCATTTCCTCCCGTCAGAAGTGTTCAGGGACTCCAGGAAGCGGAGCGGATTGCCCATGTCACGCCTCGTGGTTTCACAACCATCCAAGACTCTGACCTGGAATCTGACACGCCGTCTCTAATTGGCCAGTGTGTTCCTGTGAGGACAGCCAAGGCCGATCCGTCTTCCTGACGCGCCGGAGGAATCCGAGACATGTGACCCAGACGCGGCTCCGTGGGTCCTCGGGGAGCACTTCCTGTGGATGACATCAGCACAGAGATCGGCTCCCACGCTCTCAGATCCAGTCCACATTCATTCAGCTCAAGATGCCTTCACTGGGGCAGTTTCACGGCTCACTGTGGGCTGTGGGAATGACATATCTTCACAGACTGGACACGCAAACTTTTCATCAGCGTAAGATCTGGTCCACTTTGCATCTTATTCTCTGGATATGAAAACTGGCCAATCACTGTTCATGTTGTGCTGTTTAGGGATGGGTAAATCAGAATTTTATAATACCACAATAACAAACCGGTGTGGGAAAACTAGCCGTCAGCCTGCCTCAATCCAACTTAATTTTGGTGAAAAACTACATTACCCATGATGCTGCACAGAAAATCCCACCAATCAGATCAAGACATGCCAAAAAGAGCTCTTTAGCTCCACCCACTCGATCTCCCAACACTCCCCAAAAACATGAATATTTGGCACTAAATATGCATGCATACAAATAAACAACTTTAAATGAATAGGTATATATTTATCCATATTTTTCAATTGGATTATGTTGTTTGCAATGCTTTATATGATTCTTTTCAAAATAAATAAATGCCACGTTTTGATATTTTGAGACAATACATACGTTTTGAATTGTGGTGTAGTATCCAAATACATTTTGTGGGCCATTGTGTTAAAAAATGTCATGAGTTATTGTTATTTTCTATTAAAAACCTGTAAAATGACTTAATAATGCCTGAGCTCCATCTGTTAGGGTTAGCATTCAGCAACCATACCTGAGAATCCCTGGTAATAACACCAAATCTGACACACACCAATTCAAAAGCAAACATCTATAGAAAGAATAAATATACTTATAATTGTTAGATGAACATTAATGAGACAGTCTTTCAGACTGACTGTACCGCACGGATCTAACGTCACACATCTGATGCTTTTCCAAACACTCAGACATAACAGATGATGTGTGTGTGAATACTGGCCATGACAGGTATTATGAAGTGCTGTAATTCTGTGTGTGTCGTGATCGTGCGCTGTGTGAGAGTGTGTGTGCGCACACGTTGGATCCGTCCGTCATGGACAAAGGAAAGGCACTCCTTTCAGAAAACACACAAGTAAAGACACTTCCAGACGTGTAATTGCTGTGTGGAGCATTGGGATCGCCAGACGAGACGCTCATGTTGTTTCTCTGTTCTGCTGAACACAAAGGAAGATGTTTGGAAGCAGATCTCGGATAGTGGGAAAACACTGTGGTAGTCAATGGTTACTGAGATCTGCTTGGTTAAAAACATTCTTCCAAACATCTTCCTCTGTGTTGAGAACAGAGAAACTCACACAGGTTTGGAGCAACATGAGCATGAGTAAATTATAACAGAACTTTCATTTTTGGGAGAACTGTCCCTTTAATGAACTCATTTCATTTTTCACTTGTTTTGCCTGTAGCTTGAAATTATCCTGTGTGTGTGTGTGTGTGTGTGTGTGTGTGTGTTCACACTCATTGTGCCAGCACGGGTCACAAATATTCAAACAAACATGCAGGAGCAAAACTACAGGACTTGTTCTGTCATCGTGTGCAGTTTGCTGTAAATCTCTGGTTCATCCCAGCGGACGGTTCTGCGTTAGCAACAGTAACCATGGCTCAGCCACTCATAATGAAGAGGTTTGTGTTTACGTCTGATGAAGCGTCTGCCACCGGTCTGGACACTTCCACCATGGCTGTTTGTGCTCTAAAGCAGTTCCTGACTTTGAATGGTAAAGTTAGTCTTCATTGACGGCGGAGTGTGTGACGGATAGGAGTGTGTGACGGACAGGAGTGTGTGACGGACAGGAGTGTGTGACGGACAGGAGTGTGTGACGGACAGGCGGAGTGTGTGACGGACAGGAGTGTGTGACGGACAGACGGAGTGTGTGACGGACAGGCGGAGTGTGTGACGGACAGGCGGAGTGTGTGACGGACAGGAGTGTGTGACGGACAGACGGAGTGTGTGACGGACAGACGGAGTGTGTGACGGACAGGAGTGTGTGACGGACAGGCGGAGTGTGTGACGGACAGGCGGAGTGTGTGACGGACAGGAGTGTGTGACGGACAGGCGGAGTGTGTGACGGACAGGAGTGTGTGACGGACAGGCGGAGTGTGTGACGGACAGACGGAGTGTGTGACGGACAGACGGAGTGTGTGACGGACAGGCGGAGTGTGTGACGGACAGACGGAGTGTGTGACGGACAGACGGAGTGTGTGACGGACAGGCGGAGTGTGTGACGGACAGACGGAGTGTGTGACGGACAGGAGTGTGTGACGGACAGACGGAGTGTGTGACGGACAGACGGAGTGTGTGACGGACAGGCGGAGTGTGTGACGGACAGGCGGAGTGTGTGACGGACAGGCGGAGTGTGTGACGGACAGACGGAGTGTGTGACGGACAGGCGGAGTGTGTGACGGACAGACGGAGTGTGTGACGGACAGACGGAGTGTGTGACGGACAGGCGGAGTGTGTGACGGACAGGCGGAGTGTGTGACGGACAGGCGGAGTGTGTGACGGACAGGAGTGTGTGACGGACAGGAGTGTGTGACGGACAGACGGAGTGTGTGACGGACAGGAGTGTGTGACGGACAGACGGAGTGTGTGACGGACAGACGGAGTGTGTGACGGACAGGCGGAGTGTGTGACGGACAGGCGGAGTGTGTGACGGACAGGCGGAGTGTGTGACGGACAGGAGTGTGTGACGGACAGACGGAGTGTGTGACGGACAGGAGTGTGTGACGGACAGGAGTGTGTGACGGACAGGAGTGTGTGACGGACAGGAGTGTGTGACGGACAGGAGTGTGTGACGGACAGACGGAGTGTGTGACGGACAGGTGTGTGTGACGGACAGGAGTGTGTGACGGACAGGAGTGTGTGACGGACAGACGGAGTGTGTGACGGACAGGAGTGTGTTGCGGACAGACGGAGTGTGTGACGGACAGGAGTGTGTGACGGACAGACGGAGTGTGTGACGGACAGGAGTGTGTTGCGGACAGACGGAGTGTGTGACGGACAGACGGAGTGTGTGACGGACAGGAGTGTGTGACGGACAGACGGAGTGTGTGACGGACAGGAGTGTGTTGCGGACAGACGGAGTGTGTGACGGACAGACGGAGCGCTCTCTCACTGCGCAGGAAGTCCGGCTTCATGTTTCGGTGAGGGCTGATGGCCTTCACTGTGTCGCTCCATAATTAAACACGTCCGACGGCACGGCGTAACCTCAGCTTTCACCGGCTCACAGCACACACTAAAATATCACAGCCTTTCACAAAACCACAACTTCACATGTACAGTAATGTGTGTGAGTTTATTTCAGAATAACCTGTTGTGGTGTTCTCCAGCTCTTCTCTCAGTGTGTCTGAACTCCTCAAACGCCTCCATCTTGAGTTTCTACCACGTCACAATATTCCTCATTATAATAATTCATGCGCAGAATAAAGGGGCGGGGCCTGCTGGAGTTAGTCGTGTGGTTATGGTAAGGGACGGGGTATTTCCCAAACACCAATCACAACACATCGCTCCAGCAGACCAATCAGAGCACAGTGTGCTTTTCAGAAGGAGGGGCTTCATAGAGACAGGAAGTGAACAGAGCGTTACTGACAAACTGGGAAGAGAGGAGCCGCAACAATGGAGAATATTAATCTCTCATTGAATAGATGGATTATAGATATAAGCAGCTGCTTTCCAAGACATCGAATCATTAAGACAAACATATCTCTTGGAGAAAACTCACAGAGTGCATATGTGACCCACAAAACCAGTCATAAGGGTCAATTTATTTATTTTACATAAACTGAAAGCTGAATAATCGTTCATTGATGTGTGGTTTATTGGGACAATATTTGATAATAAAATCTGAGGGTGCAAAACAATCTAAATATTGAGAAAATCTCCTTTAAAGTTGTCCAGATGAAGTCCTTAGCAATGCATATCACTACTAATAATACATTTATGATATATTTATGATAGGAAACTTACAAATATCTTCATGGAACATGATCTTAATATCCAGATGATGTTTGACCCATGTAATGTGTTGTTGGCTATTGGCTCAGATATACCCGTGAGACGCAGGACAAGTGTTGAGGTCAAGGGTCACAGATTTTGGTCATTAGATAGTTGTGAGACTGAATGAGCTGTTAGTCTGGTCTTGTCTGTGAAGATCACGTGTGATATCAGTTCAGGAGAGCGTGTATTAGCTAGGGCAAGGGTGTGATTCTCAGGATTGCGTGAAGTTATGAAATATGAATGCAATGTAAAAGCTTTGAATGCATGAATGAATCTGCCTTTGCAAGGTTTCCACCCGAGCTCGACATCTCCACAATGCTGGAGGGTTCGTGACACCGCAGAGATCTACTGTGAGCGCTGTTGTCACGATCAGGGTTAGTTCTGTATCTCTGTGTTCACTGAGGTAAGTGTTTAATGTGTAGTTGATGCTCCCCAACAGACGTTCTTCTGCTAAAAGTACTGACTCCATGTCAGCTGTTCTATAACCCTAACCCTGACCCAGTCCATGCCCTCGTCTAAAGGGGACTACACTAAGACTGATATTGTGAGTTTTTAGGGTTCTGATTTGTATTTCTCTGAAATGTGTCACTTGGGTTTTCAGTGGCATTGCTTAGGTTGTCATTTTTACATTAAATGTACAAAAGTTCTAATATGATTTATTCTTTGTTTATTTTTGTGAATCACTAAAGGGTTAGGGTTCGTTTTTTTGAGAAAGCAACTCCTCCACCCTTTCGGGCCGTCCAGTTTGGTTTAGGGAGGACGCAGGAAGGCACTGGCCGGCGCATGTTTTTGATGAGGCTGCTCCACTCTTGCCGCTGGTTATGCTTCACCCTCTTTTTCTTTTCAATCACAATTCTCCTGTTATCTTGTTTTCCCTTCTTTCCACATCTCCAACCCTAATTTGTTGTCTTCAACCATGCCATTTTACTTGTTTCAAGTCCAAGGTAATCCCATTCCTACTCTTCATGAAGGTCGGTTTTAGGTTTGTGTATATTCGCGTATTGTTATCCTACTCCGCTATTTGCTAATACTGGGATAGCTCCAATATTTTGGGATTATGTCTCCCTTAGCTGATAAGTAAATATAGATATGTCCTGATCCTATGCCTCAGAGTTTGGTCCTATCCATTTACATTTACAGTTATGCATTTGGCAGACGCTTTTATCCAACGCGACTTACATTGCATTCAAGATACACATTTTACATTTTGTCAATTCTTGCTTTCCCTGGGAATCGAACCCATGACCTGGGCGTTGCTAGCACCATGCTCTACTGTTTGAGCTACAGGAAAGCCTATCCCCTATTGAGGGTAACCAAGCCTATTTTCCAAAGCCTGAGTTCCCTAACAATCCATGTACCTCTATCCAAAGAACACATCATCAGTGGTGTACCTCAGGATCATTGGGTGTTTCGGCCCTTTAAACACCATACACCCTCTTCTGAGGCGCCCGTCCAAGGTAGGTCAATCCTTGGCGTGTGTTCTTCCCGTATTTCCGAGTTTTACCACCTCCCGGCCAACCCAACCCAGTTCACTTTTACAAAGAGTGATATTACCATGTTACTCCAGAAACTACAAGGTACTTCCCCCCACCCACCCTCCAACAACCTCAACCCATCTATTATAAACCCACTAATGCTAATCATCGATGGAAGACTGGATACCAATTAAGGCCCTTTAATCCAAGGCCACCTTCCCTGCGTGCTGTCCAAGTGGACCCAGAGAGGCTGGCTACCTACCCACCCTCCCAAGTAACCCCTTCGTTAACACCGCTAGGCATCCAGGGCTACCCGAGAAAGGCCTGTGACCCGGGGCTCCCATTGGCGGGTACCTTAGCACCAAGCTTCTACCAATGATCACCCCTAAGGTATGCGAAACCCCATGCCGACATCACACTTACTATAGCAAGATGTAACCGTAAGGGATCACATACCCTAACTTCCCTCAATCTCCCCCTACCCCTTATCTTCCCACCCCACCCTTCACCACCGTGGTAAGTCCAAAATTAAAAAAAATATAAATATACCCTACTCCCTATCCCAAGCTGGTCTCGAACCCCGGTCCCCCTGTTCCCTTATCTCTCCTACTAACCACTCGCCCACGTCATCCTCCCCTGCCATCAAAAGGTAAATTTAGATGAACTGTGAGTACAGGAATAGCCTAATTGATCCTAGAATTATGTCCCCATCCTGTGATGGGTAGGTTTAGGTATGTTAAAGTAATGTCTAATTAGAACTAATTCCCAATCCCCCATGGTGGGTAGGTTTAGGTATGTTAAAGTAATGTCTAATTAGAACTAATTCCCAATCCCCCATGGTGGGTAGGTTTAGGTATGTTAAAGTAATGTCTAATTAGAACTAATTCCCAATCCCCCATGAGGGGTAGGTTTAGGCTGGTTGCGAGTACGGAGATAGCC